>NC_026006.2:6009022-6082592 GCF_000442705.2 Elaeis guineensis
AAATTTAAAATTTAAAAAATTTAAAATTTAAAATTTAAAATTTGAAATTTGATTTGAAATTTCAAATTTAAAATTCAAATTTTAAAATTTAAAATTTGAAATTGAAAAATTTAAAATTTATTTGAAATTTAAAATTTAAAATTTGAAATTTAAAATTTGAAATTTAAAATTTAAATTTTGAAATTGATATATTTAGATATACTTGATCCAAGTAGCAAGTATCTAATTGGGTTGGTTGTCATGGTCGTCCGATCATAGGAGAAAAAAAGGGTTTAAAAGGCCCTCTCCTCCCATTCGATGGGGTTCTCCTATGACGATAGGGGTGTCGATGTGATTATATCCCATGCAGACGAAGCAGCGAAAGGACTTAATTGTAAAGGTTCAATTGTAGAATTTATCATGAATGTGTTAGATTAGATCTAAAGGATATTCATGATTTATTTTGATTGAGTTATTTTCTATTATGTAATTAGCAATAGGATTGCTGTTTATGAAATGTGTTGATCCGTTTGTGAAATGAGTCAACACATTTGGTGAACAGAAAATAAAATCTTTCAAATTTGAAAATTATTTTGAAATGCCAAACCCTGATCCATAGCCCAAATACTTAATTAAAAGAATTAAGTGTTGTCTAGTTGGTCTAGAATTATGAATTAAGACCTAAGACAATTGCATAAATTTGTGGATCAATGGGTTAGATGGATTAGGTCCATAATTAGATTAGACCTAAGGTTAGCTTAAAGAAATGGACCAAATTAGAGTAATTGATCAAATCTAATCAAAAGTTGAATTAGATTAGGTCAAGGACACTCTAGATTCAACTCCAATAGTTGTAGTTGAATGGGTCCATGTCTTTAACTAGACCAAAATGGACTTAATTCATGGCTACGTGGTGGAACCCTATTTACTAAGTTGATCAAATTAAAACTAATGAATCGGTTGGTGTCTAAGATAAGTTCGATAGTCTGATCAGTGGTTTTTAAGTGGGAGCTACTCGCATTGATTCGATCTCTGACGAGTTAATGGCATATCCTCACCACTGATCTCACTTACCTGGCCAACTTGGTGAGTTAGGTTTTGATTAGATCACTTGGTGATTAGGACTCACCCATGTCATTAGGTAAATTAGTGTGACTGATTTAGGTGCTCCTAATGTTGGCTTTAATTAAATCTTTTTTAATCTAACTTGGTGAAGTCAGTGGGAGGATTGAAATTGGCTGGTTAATTTCTTCTCTTATATCCTTTAATAAAATCCTCAAAATTATTAGGTCCCTAAAAATGATTAAGTTATAGTGATAACTAAGTCATAGCCTCCCATTAAGTGAGTGATAATGAGTCCATTAGTTTAATAATCACTGGAGACCCAAAGGCCTAGTGCTTATTGACTAATAGAATTATCATTCATAATATGATAATTTGGTTGAGTCTTTTTGATGGTGGTTAGGTTGGCCGGCCAAAGTCGGGCCTGATCATTTATTGGTCAGATTCACCAAATCAAATCATATTAATGGTTGGACCTAACCATATCTTTACAGTGGAGGCCAAAGCCTACTGATTAGGTTCTGGGGTAAAATTAATTACTAAAAGTTGTTTAGAGAAATAACTGGTTATGAACCTACCCATAGATGCACATGGGTTGACCAACCAAAGTTGGGCTCGTGTGTAATCTGTGTGGATTCTAATACCCACTAAGGAATTAAAGTAATTTTTTGAATTGGAGGTTGAGGCTACCAGTTCATAAAAATACTGGGAGAAACTTTAGACTAAAATCCAAGTTTTAGTATTAATAATTTATGTACTAATAAAGGTCTAATTTTCCTTTATGCAGCTATGATCACTACCCTGTCGCTCCGGTCATTATTAGATAATGACAAGCTCATGGGACTTAATTTTGATAGCTAGTGTCGAAAATTAAAAATCATCCTTGAGCATGAGTGGATCCTTTATGTTGTAACAGATCCGGTACTTGAGGAGCCAGCCCCGAATGCTAGAGAGACGGTCTGAGATACTTATCAGAAGTGGCTCAACGACCGCACCACCGTACAGTGCATAATGCTGGCGGCAATGAATGATGAGTTTAACCACAGGTTTGAGAACGCCCAGCCACAGGAGATGCTTCAAATATTGAACAACTCCTTTGGCATGCTTGACGACGTTGAAAGGCACAAAACTAGTTGTGCCATTTTCAATACTCGAATGAGGGATGGGGCCTCAGTCACTGATCATGTACTGTACGTGATCGAAATGATTGAGCACCTAAGTAAACTAGGTTTTCCCTTGCATGAGCAGCTCGGTAAGGATGCGATCCTTAATTCTTTGCCCAAGTCCTTCCTCCCCTTCCTTACTCATTTTCGGATGACAAAGCCTGCAGTGAACTACCATGACTTGCTGGGGTTGGTGCAGAACTTTGAGAAGGACCACCAGCTCCATAAGGAGTCGATGAATATTGTGGGAGGGTCTTCTTCTAGTCGTTGACCCTTTAAGAAAGGGAAGAAGAACAAGAAGAAAAAGAATAAGAAGGTGCAGCCGCATGCTGGGACGTCTGCACAGGATCAGACCAAGAAGCGCAAGCCCGACCAGAGCCAGGCGGAGTACTTCTTTTGCAAGAAGCAGGGGCACTGAAAGAGGAACTATCCTCTATACATTGCCTCCCTGGATCCGAACAGGCTAAAGAAGAAGCAAGATAATTATATGATAACACCTTGCAACTTTTCCATTTGTGATACTACTACCTGGGTATTGGATACCGGAAGCCCTTATCATATCTGTAATTTGATGCAGGGTCTGCAAGTCAGTAGGAGTTTTGATGAAGGCGAGAGGTTCCTGAACATTGGAGATGGAAGCAAAGTTCCAGTTCTAGCTTTAGGAATCATGAACCTTGTAATCAATTTTCGTAATGTAATTCTGAGTGAATGTCACTATTGTCCAAGTTTTTAATTAAATATTATTTCTGTAGGCCTTTTGGCCATGTGCAGTTATGAATTTTTAATAAAAAGAAACGTATGCAATATCATTTTGATTGGTGTTACAACGTTTGTTGGACAACTAAATAATGAAATTTACTTACTATCACAGCCTGTTAATGTGGTTCAAACCTTCGGTAAACACCCTAGAATGGAAAATATGTTAGAAGTCTACCTTTGGCACTGTAGGCTAGGTCATATCAATAAGAATAGGATAAATAAGTTGGCTCGAGAAGAAATTCTTGAAGTTGGTGATTGTGAATCACTTCCAACCTGTGAGTCCTGTCTTCTTGGGAAGATGACCAAGTCACCTTTTACTGGAAAAGGTGAGCAAGCCAGTGAACTCTTGGGTCTGATACATTCTGATGTATGTGGACCCATGAGCTCAAGTGCAAGAGGTAGATATTTCTACTTCATAACCTTCACAGATGACCTATCGAGGTATGGGTATGTCTACTTAATGAAGCATAAGTCGGAGTCATTTGAAATATTCAAACTATTCCGAAATGAGGTAGAAAAATAAACTGGAAAGTGTATTAAAACTCTTTGATCTGATCAAGGAGGTGAATATCTTTCCAATGAGTTTCTGACATATCTTGGGGAGAGAGGATTCTCTCTCAGTGGACTCCTCCTGGAACACCACAGCATAATGGTGTGTCTGAAAGGAGGAATCCGATCTTGTTGGACATGGTTCGATCCATGATGGGGTTTGCTGGTCTGTCGATCTCCCTCTGGGGATATGCGCTCGAATCGGCTTGTTATCTTCTAAATAGAGTTTCAAGTAAGTCTGTGACCAAAACACAATATGAGATATGGATAGGACGTAAGCCAGTACTCTCGCACCTTAGGGTTTGGGGGTATCTGACTTATATTAAACGTTTAATTACGGATAAGCTTGGACCTAGGTCTGACAAGTGTTATTTCATAGGGTACCTAAAAGAGACCAAAGGATATTATTTCTACCTAGCTGATGAGCAAAAGGTGTTTGTTAGTCTTAAGGCAATCTTTTTGGAAAAGGAGTTCCTTGGTGAAGGGACTGTTGCCTCTAAGGTCGAACTTGAGGAAGATCGGCAGGTGGAAAAATTGATACAAGTTGCTGAACCTGAATCAAATTTGGTTAGAACAGATCCAGAGCCCATTGTTCCTGCACCCTTAAGGCGATCTGGTAGAGTACCACATCAACCGGACAGATACTATGGTTTCTTGGTCTGGGACGGCAATCCTGTCGAACTTGATGAAAATGATGAGGATCTGATCACCTACATGGATACAATGTAGAGATCTGACTCTGAGAAATGGCTAGAGGCCATGAAATCCGAAATAGAGTCCATGAAGGTCAACGATGTGTGGACATTGGTTGACCCACCCGAAGGAGTAAAACCTATAGGGTGTAAGTGGGTCTTCAAGAGGAAGAGGGGCGCAGACGGAAAGGTGGAAACCTATAAAGCCCATCTAGTTACCAAGGGATATCATCAACGTTATGGTATAGACTATGATAAGATATTTTCTCTTGTGGCAATGCTCAAATCCATTCGGATTATGCTTGCGATAGCTGTCTATTTGGACTATGAAATCTGGTAGATGGATGTGAAGATAGCTTTCCTAAATGGAGAGCTAGACGAAGAGGTGTATATGATACAACCTGAAGGGTTCACATCCACAGATGAGTCTAAGGTGTGCAGGCTACAGAGGTCCATTTATGGACTTAAGTAGGCATCTCGGAGTTGGAACATACGTTTTGATAGGACGATCAAGACGTATGGCTTCTTTAAGAATGGAGAAAAGCCCTGTATTTATAAGTGGGCTAATGGTCCAGTAGTGGTATTTCTTGTATTGTATGTGGATGATATTTTTTTAATCGGGAATGATGTCCCTGCATTACAGGGAATAAAGATTTGGCTGTCGTCACAGTTCTCCATGAAGGATCTGGGAGAAGCTTCCTACATCCTAGGGATGAGGATCTATAGGGATAGATCTAAAAGGTTGCTTGGCTTATCCCAGTCCACGTACATTGATACTATGCTAAAGAGGTTCAGCATGGAGAATTTCAAAAAAGGCTATCTACCGATAGGCCATGGAATTTCTCTCTCGAAAAGGGATTGTCTGACAACACCTCAAGAGAGAGAGCATATGGATAGAATTTTATATGCTTCGACAGTGGGATCTATCATGTACGCTATGACATGTACACAACCAGATGTGGCATACTCACTAGGGGTAGTGAGTAGATACCAATCTGATCCAGGAGAGAATCACTGGAAGGTTGTTAAAACCATCCTGAAGTATTTAAGAAATACTAAGGACCAGTGGCTTGTTTATGGTGAATCGGACTTGAGACTTATAGGGTTTACAGACTTCAGTTTTCAGTTTGATCATGATGACAACAAGAGTGTGTCAGGATTTATTTTTACTCTTAATGGAGGGGCTGTCTGCTGGAAGAGTTTCAAGCAGCATACTGTGGCTGATTCAGTTTGCGAGGCAGAGTATGTCGTTGCATCATATGCTATCAAAGAAGCGGTGTGGCTGAGGAAATTCATCATCGAGCTTGAAGTAGTACCCTCCCTTGTTGGTCTAGTTCTGCTCTATTATGATAGCTCTGGAGCCATTGCTCAGGCAAAAGAATCGAAGGCACACCAGTGGACGAAACATATTCTGTACCATTACCATCTTATCCGGGAGATCATGGATAGAGGTGACGTTGATCTTCAGAAGATCGATGGAAAGGAAAATCTGGCTGACCCTTCACTAAAGCCATTGCAGTGAAGGAGTTTGACGACTTCAAGTCGAAGATGGGTATTAGATACTGCACCGATTGGCTTTAGGCCAAGTGGGAGATTGTTGGGAATAGTGTCCCAAAGCCAATCGTCAGCCTGTTGATAGTTGTGCTCTTTCTTGTATTAGTATATAAATTATAAATTAAATAAAAATTATTTTAGTATTTTTTATCATAAATTATTTAATCTTCTAATGAACTCCTGTGTTGTGGTGAAGTCCTTAGGATTATTTAGACTCGATAAAGGAGGATTTATCGTTTAATCCTTAAACATGTTCACGATCAAATGATACGTTGTTACCAAGGACAACAACGTCTATCAAGCATAGGTCGTTGTGTGCCATATGGGTTGGTTATCCTCTTAACCAAAGAGTATGGAGACACTGGTATGGCATACAGGTGAGATGTAAGGGTACATCTGCACTGAACATGACCGACTCCGGAGCATTTTCTGCTGTCAAGACTTGCTTCGATGGAATATGGGTATAACCGTCCCTCCAACCTGAGACCGTCACGGTGACTTGCAAGCAACTCACTGCACTTAGGCACTGGACTACCTGAATTTCTAATTCAGTGATGGAAGGCTGCTGGATGTAGTCAAGTACTTGACTTAGTGCGTATGTCAAGATGGGATTGATCACTCCAGTTCAGGAGCTGTGTACAGTCATGTTTTAATTTAGCAAAATCTTGACCAGGATAGTCCTAGTGAAGAGTCACAAGACTGTTTGAGTTGAGCACGATTCAGATGATTTAATCAGGGTTGACAGTTTAACCCTGAATCGTCCTATACACAGGGGTCAAAAGGGATGAATTATACAGTAACCATATTCGCATAGGTTCTGAATATTGCGATTGCGACTATTCGACCTATCCAAACATCGGGTATTATTGCTAGATGGTTACTTTGATTAGTACAGGAATTGATTCCTATGCTACCGACTTAGGTTCGAACCTACGGGGTCACACATGTTAGAGGTTCCTATCTGATCTGATGGCTGGTGAAGAGTCCCACTAGACTGGGACTCTTCAACCAAGAGTCCAAATGCTCAGAGACTCTGTGATTGAGAATTAGAATTCTCTAATCACAAGTTCCACATATTTTGGGTACCGGGGTCATGAGTCCCACTGGTTTGGGACTCTTCGATCAAGGTTTCATAACGATGGACTTTGATGTCCGATTGCCCATCAGATTTGGACTCAATATTTATGAGAGATTTAATTAGTAATTTGATCATTAATTAACTCAATTTGGTTGAATAATTATTTTTGAATTAAGTCAAATTGAATTGGATTCTGTTGGGTTTGACCCGATTAGGTTAAGAGTTGACCTAATCGTCGAGGTGGTTTGATCCCTGATTTAATCAGGGGTTGGACTTAGTTAATTTTTGATTTGATTAGGATTTTATTGAGCCTAATTAAGCCTAATTATGTTGGATTTAATTTAGTCTAATTGTGCCTAACCTATTTTAATAAGGTTGGTTCAATTAGATTTGAAACCACCTTGACTTATCTCCCTGCGCCACCTCACTTCACCTGCGCCCATTTGAATTCATGAGAAACGAGTTCTCATGAATTTTCTCTCACACAAAATCCTTCCCACGCCCCTTCTTTGTGCACTATTTTGAATGGATAATGATAGGATTGGTTGGCCATTCAAATTCAAAGGATGTTTGAATTTGAATGGTTAACAAATCCCTGCGCCACCCCTTTAATTTGTGCGCCACTTCCTCCACACGAGAAAAGGTTTCTCGTGTAAACACTCCACACACAAAGAAGCCCACGCCCTTCCCTTCTCATGCCAAGAGTGGATAAAAATTGGTTGGTTGGCATTTGAATTCAAATTCAATTTGAATTCAAGTGAGCAAAAACTTATCTTTATCCTCTCACGTGGTAAAAATACTGCAAAGATGCGGTCTTGCACCGTTTTAAAAAGAAGAGAAGATAGAGCATGCAACATCTGATCCTAGAGAGATAGGGTGGCATGAGAAAGCTTTTCTACATGAGAAAAGAAAAGAAAAGGAGAGAAAAGAAAGAGTGGGCGCAAGATTTTTCTTATGTACCCTAGGGTTTCTGCCTAGGGTTCGGGAAGTGAGAAAGTGAGCTATGAGTATCGTGAGCCCACCAAATTTTAAGGAGAGCTTCATCAACCTCTCAAGTATATCTGCTGATGATCTAAAGCATCCAAGGAGTCGGCAGATCAAGATCGAAGGAGTTCGATCAGCATCAGCCATCGAAAGGGTTCTGCAACGAACTAGCATTCGTGAGGAGCCGATCAGATCGGGAGCTTCGTGTGGATGATCCGTAGAGGCCAGACATACTGTGTGGCTATGTTGCAATGATCAGACCTTCTTGATGATGATCAGACTGCAGCGATCAACTACCTGCACGAAGGTAATGTATTTTGAACACATAACAGTAAAATATTTACTGTAAAGAATTTGAAATTTTAAAATTTAAATGCATGCTATATATATCATATTTAGATCCTTGTGTAAGGTTAATACATATTAATTAATTAAATTAATTAATAATTTTTACTGTAAAATTATAATTTTGAAAAAGTTTTAAAATTATCATTTTACCCTTGCACTGATATTCACTTCACAATATGCTTGTGCACAACTATGAACTGTTTAAAATGGAACCTGAAGAATCAATAACTCAAATATTCATTCATTTCACTGACATCATAAATAGTATAAAAAGTCTGGATAAATATTATTCTAATAGTGATCTTGTGAGAAAAATGCTCAGGTCCTTACCAAGATCATGGGAGGCAAAAGTCACTACAATCCAAGAGACCAAGGATTTGAATACTCTACCATTGGAGGAGCTGCTTGAATCCTTCATGACTCACGAACTGATCATGAAGCAACACATTGAGGAGGAAACTAAAAAAAAAAGGATCATAGCTTTAAAATTGATAGTTCAAGAAGAAGAAGACACAGAAAAATCAGACAATAGTGAGGAAGATGAGGACTTAGACCTGATTACCAGAAAATTTAGATGCTTCATGAGGAGAAAAAGACAAGGGACCAAGAAAAGACCATCAGTCAAGGGGGAGCTGAGTAAAGAAAAAAAAAAGAAATAGCCCATCATCTGCTATGAATGTAAGAAGCTGGGCCACTTCAGATCAGAATACCCCCAGCTCAAGAAAGGCCAAAAGAAATTCAAGAAGAAAAAGGTCATGATGGCTACATGGAGCGATAGTGATGACTCCACCATTGATGAAGAATCTCGTGAAGAAGCCAACCTGTGCCTTATGGCACATGAAAATGAGGTAACATCTGAAACTCAAAATGAATTTACTTATGATGAACTGTTAGAAGCTTTTCATGAACTTTTGAATAACCTAAAAAAATTAAAAATCAAAAAATAAAAATTTGAAATCAAAAAACCATGCATTAGCTAAAGAAAAAGAAGAAGTTGATAAAAAAAATAAAGAATTACAACTAAATAATCAGTCTCTAATAAAAGAAAAAGATAAACTTTTTAATCAAAATAAAACTTTTATAAAAGAAAATCAGAAACTAAAGGAAGAGGTAACCAAGTTAAAACCTATAGTTGACGAATTTACATTAAGTTCAAACAAACTTCAGATGATCATTGACAATCAAAAAGTTATATATGATAAAGTTGGACTTGGCTATAACACTCTAAAAAAGTAAAAATTTTTGAAAAATATTTTTGTCAATGCATCTACAAGAAAACTATCAAATATTACTTGTTTTAGATGTGGAAAGATAGGGCATAAAGCTTATTCATATTTATCAAATAAATTTGATACTGAAAATATTAAAAAAATATGAATTCTAAAAGGAACCATTGTGACTAACTCCAAAAGACCCAAGTTAGCTTGGGTACCTAAGGTTAAAAATTGATTTCATGTATGCAGGTGTGTCTTACATCCCAAACAACAAAATGGAAGTGGTATCTCAATAGTGGATGCTCAAGATACATGATTGGTGATGAATCTCAGTTCATCATATTGGAAGTCAAGAATGGAGGGATAGTCACCTTTGGAGATAATGGCAAAATAAAGATCATCAGTATTGATAACATTGGTATCACTCCCTCTACTGGTATTGAAAATGTATTACTTGTAGATGGTCTTAAGCATAATCTTTTAAGTGTTAGTCAATTATGTGATAAAGGTTATAAAGTAATTTTTGAATCATCTATGTGCATTGTAACTAGTCCCACTGATATTAGCATTAGATTCATTGGACATAGACATGTCAATGTATACATAGTTGATTTGGATGATCTATCCTTACAAAATATGCAATGTCTTGTGGCCATGAATGCTAAAATTAATGAGGCTAGTTGGCTTTGGCACCGTAGGCTTGCACATATTAGTATGCATATATTTTTTAAAATCATTAAAAAAGATTTAATTTTTGATTTGTCAAAAATTAATTTTGACAAAGACAAAATTTGTGAGGCATGTTAATTAGGTAAATAAATAAAAATTTTCTGTAAATCTAAAAATATTGTTTCAACTTTTAAACCTCTAGAACTCTTACATATGGATTTATTTGGTCCTACAAGGACAACTAGTCTAGGAGAAAAAAGATATGATTTTATAATTATTGATATTTTTTTATATTTTACTTGAGTTTTGTTTTTAGCTTCTAAAGATGAAGTATTTTCTACATTCTCTAAGTTTTATCGAAAGATTTTGAATGAAAAGGATTTACCAATTATTTCTATTCGAAGTGACCATGGTACTGAATTTGAAAATAAAGATTTTAAAAAATTTTGTGATGAAAAGGGCATAGATCATAACTTCTCAGCACCTAGAATACCACAATAAAATAGAGTTATTGAAAAAAAAAATAGAACCCTAGAAGAAATGGCTCGTACTATGCTATGTGAAAGCAAACTCTCCAAATATTTTTGGACAGAGGTAATTAACACAGCATGTTAAATTTTAAACCATGCTTTAATAAGACCTATTTTAAAGAAAATACCTTATGAATTATGAAAAGGTAGAAAACCGAATATAGGTTATTTTCATATTTTTGGTTGTCGGTGTTTTATTTTGAATAATAGCAAAGATAGCTTAGACAAATTTGATGCTAAATCTGATAAAGCTATCTTTCTTGACTATTTCACTTCTAGCAAAGCTTTTAGAGTATTCAATAAAAGAACACTAGTAGTGGAAGAGTTAATTCATGTTGTTTTTGATGAAACTAATGGTCTTCCATCAAGAAAGAGAGAGGATGCTGATGATGCAGGTATCATATAAGATGGAATGAAAGAGCTCACCCTTAATGACTCAATTGAGCGAAACAAGGATCAATTGAATGAAAAACTTGAGGATGAAAGCATCAATGATCAGAACATTCAAGAACAACCTTAGGACACAGGTAATCTTCCAAGAGAATGGAGGTATGTCCACAATCATCTCAAAGAATTAATAATTGGTGATCCGACATAAGGAGTAAGAACTAGATCTTCACTTAGAGATGTTTATAATTATGTAGCTTTTATTTCACATCTAGAACCTAAAACAATAGATGAAGCTAAAAAAGATCATAACTAGATAATTGCCATGCAAGAAGAGTTAAATCAATTTGAAAAAAATAATGTATGGACACTAGTTGCTAGACCTAAAAATCACCCCATAATAAGAACTAAATGGGTATATAGGAATAAATTAGATGAAGATGAAAATATAATAAGGAACAAAGCAAGATTAGTTGCTAAAGGATACAATCAACAAAAAAAAATTGATTTTGATGAAATATTTGCTCCTGTTGCTAGACTAGAAGCAATAAGAATGCTACTTGCTTTTGCTTATTTTATGAATTTTAAATTATTTCAAATGGATGTTAAGAGTATTTTTTTTAATGGTTATGTTGCTGAAGAAGTATATGTAGAACAACCTTCTGATTTTGAAAATCATAAATTTTCAGATCATGTGTTTAAGTTAAACAAAGCTTTATATGGATTAAAACAGGCTCCTAGGGCATGGTATGAAAGATTAAGTAAGTTGTTATTAGAAAATAATTTTTTAAGAGAAAATATTGATACTACCATTTTTATAAAAAAAATAAAAAAAAATTAGTTATATAGATATATGTTGATGACATTATATTTGCATCTACTAATGAAGATTTGTGCCAAAAGTTTACTAAGCTCATGCAAGAGAGTTCGACATGAGCATGATAGGAGAACTCACTTTCTTCCTCAGACTCCAGATTAAATAAATGAAAGAAGGGATCTCTATCACCCAAAGTAAGTACATAAGAAAATTATTAAAAAAATTTAGAATGGAGAGCTCAAAAATTATAAGTACACCTATGACCCCTTTCTGTAAATTAGAAAAAGATGAGTATGGTAAAAATATTGATTCAAAGCTCTATAGAGATATGATAGGCTCTTTATTGTATCTTACTGCTAGTAGACCTGATATAATGTTTAGTGTATGCATGTGTGCTAGATGTCAATCAAATTCTAAGGAATCTCACTTAAATACTGTTAAAAAAAATTTTAGATATTTAAAAGGAACACAAAACCTAGGTTTTTGATTTTCAAAATAATCTTCTATGGACTTAATAGGTTATTCAGATGCAAACTTTACTGGATATAAACTAGATAGAAAAAATACTAGTGAAACTTGCCAATTTTTAAGAGTAAACTTAATCTCTTGGTTCAGTAAGAAGCAAAATTCAGTGGCATTGTCTACGACTAAAGCCGAATACATTGTAGCTGGAAGTTACTGTGCTCAAATCCTATGGATTAAGCAACAACTCATAGATTTTGATATAAAACTTAAAAATATTCTCATAAAATATGATAATACTAGTGCCATCAATTTGACCAAAAATCTAATTCAACACTCTAGGTCAAAACACATTGAAATTAGATGTCATTTCATAAGAGAATATGTTCAAAATAATGATATAACACTTGAATACTTAAATATTGAAAAATAACTAGCTGATATTTTTATCAAAGCATTAAATAAAAATAAATTTTATAAAATTAGAAGGGAATTGGGCATCTTAGATTCTTTTGTTTGAATTTCAATCATAATTTTACTCCTAAAATCCTTCTAAAATTTTTTGATATCATTATCTTAATTTTGAGAGCCATCTATCTTTTTTTGAAGATAATTAAAAATCATCAGTGCTATTCAGATATCTTTTTGAATTTTTTTTCATTGAAATACTCAATCAAAAATCATATCAAAATTTATCTGAACTTCTCATGATCATCTCAACTTGATTTGATCAATTTCAATTTTTTTAAAATTTTTTTCTTATTTTAAAATTTTTTTCTCATCATCTGAACCTTTTTTGGATGGGATAACCCATGTGGGACATCCCAATTGATTGGGCAAATAGATTTCATGAGAGTCGACCCTTTTTTTATTTCATTAAATAGGTTTTTGGGGCATCTCAAACCCCAAAATCCTTCCTCTCCCTCTCGTCACAAACTTAGGAATCTCCTTCTGGATCTCTCCAAACCTCAAAATCTCACAAAACCATGGATCACTCTCCTCAAATTTTTTGATCTCACGGCTCACTCTCTTGATTTTCCCATATTTCAAACCCTAACCCACAAAATCCATGAGAAACTCTCCAAAATTATCTTCTCCTCTTAGTTTCATTTCAATCCATATCCTTCTCCACCCTTTTGACCATTATCCATTCTCTACTTGGGACAATGGCCCCTAAAATGAGATTGCCGCAAAGAAGGAAGTCGGTTAGATCTTTGGAGGCTGAGGAACAAAAGAAGAAAGCAGCACAAGAGCCAACCCAAGCATCCCCACCAATCACTCCAAGAATGATTTCTCTATCTGCAAAGAAGGTTACTTTGGGTAGAAATGTAGATTTCAAATTTTTGAGACATGATTGTTTTTCAATTACAGAAAAATTAATTAAGCAAGAATGAAAATTTTTTCTAACTTTGTCTGAGCCAGTTTATATTGATTTGGTCAAGGAGTTTTATTCAAACAATATTTTTTTATGGTGTTTTGAGATCTACTAGGAAGGGAGTCCAAGTTATCTTAAATGCACCTAGGCTAGGAAGATTCTTTCAGATGCCTTGTGAGGGTAGTTGCCTAGATGAACTACCCAAAAAGAAAATTAGACTTAGGACTATCCTTGGAAGAGAAGATGTAGAAGGATTTTTGAAAATTGAAGCCAAGGATCTGAGTGTGGAAATGAGGTTACTCCACCACATGGTGTCTAGGATTTTCTTCTCCAGAGAGGGAAGATATGATTTGATAACTGGTAGAGATATTTGTCTGATACACCATGTAGTTTTTGAGACTCTCCTAAACCTACCTTTCCTGATAATCAATGCCATGAGGAAGGCCTTGAATAGATCCAAGGCTCTCTTGCCATATGTCATGGCTGTCACTGTGATTTTTAGGGAGTCTGGAGTGAGTTTTGAGGGAGAGATTGTTTGTAGACTGTCATACACCGACACCTACAACAACCACTCCCTTCGGTGCTGGGGTTTGTCAGAGTAGATGGACATTGGGCCAAGGGCCGAGCTGCAGCAGTTGAGGAGGAGGATGATGAGGAGGAGGAGCATGCTGAGGGGAGGGTCTATCTTCTCTTGTGCCCAGGCCAAGTCCAGTTGATCACCATGTTTCAGAGTCTGAGATAGGACCCTCAGTCAGAGTACCTCCATTGAGCCATACCATACCTACTTTTAGCTTGAGGGATGTTGATATGGGACAGCTAGCTGAGAGAGTGGCAAAGATCTTATTTGTTCAGTAGTAGCGATTTTAGGATCAGTTTCTTCAGCGGTCTCACCAGTTTCAATAGCAGATCCTCCAGCTGGTGCAGCAGCAGCAGTATCGTCAGGCTCCATCGAGTTCTTTTTCTGATCCTTCCTTGGACCTTTTTGTAGTGCCACACATATCTTCACTGATGGAGCTCTTGTCTGATCTGAGTACTAGACTGGAGAGTGTAGAGAGCTCCCTACTCAGATTCAGTGGTAGGATTTTTGATATTGAGAGAGAGATCAGATGAATTTTAGTTTCTCTATCTGGAGGAGCGAGCACTTCGACCACCACTTCACCTCAGCTGGATGATTTAGCTCGAGAGATAGAGAGACTCCACAGCCAGCTTTGTTCTTGTCTTGAGTTGATTCGGATAGATATCAGAGACTCCAAAGACTTTGTAACTGCTGATCTAGATGGGCTCTGACTTACAGTGAGGGAGATCTTGTCTCAGTTTGATGCCATTAGGACTCAGCTTTAGTCTAGACCCTCTGCATCTAGTGAGCCAGCCTTTGTTCAGTCCATTGCTTTCCATCCTCTGGCATCTTCCTCTAAGACCAGACCTTTCGGTCGAAGATGAGGCTGATCATGTCTCACCTATCTTGATCTCATGCTCGATGCCCAGTCTCACTGATTTCATCATTTTGTATTAGGTTACTTAGTTATATTTTGTAGATTGGATGTATGAGAGCTTTATACTCTTTATGACTCTTGTATCCTCTTTTTTTTTATAATTAATGAATGAGGTTATTATCATGGCTCACTTCTTTTTTCTTGGATGAATGAATGACTATTATATTTGAATGAATGCACTATTACTCTGATACCTGACATAGAACCATGAAAAATCTGACTCCCTTTAGTCCATTTTTTTGATGATGTCAAAAAGGAGGAGAATAGTTCCGTTGCAAAGTAGTGTATTGTCTATCTGAACTTTTTTTAAAATTTAAATGTTCTTTTAAATTTTTTATTCTGATATAGTATTTTGCACTGATATGCCTCTGATACGCCCATTTTTTACTTTAATACATCTGTTTTTATCTTCATTTTGATACTATTTGAAAAATTTCTCTGATACATCTATTTTTTTTGAGTACTCTGATATTTTTGATAATTTTATTTTTGTATGAATACCAAAATACCTCGATACATTCATTTTTGATTTTACAAAATACTCCAAATTCTTCTCTTTTAATTCTTGGTTTCATCCTTGCTTTCATATCAAAATGAGAAAAAGGGAAAGAAATATTTCTTTCACATTTATTGCTCTGATATTAAAAATAAAGAAAAAAAGAATAAAATTCTTTTATGAACCATCTCTATTTCAATAAAATTTTTTTTTACAAATTGAACACTCTTTATATAAGAAAAGGGGAGATCTTTTTCAAAATGGTTAAAATGATTATTTCATCTATTTCATACAAGAAAGGGAAGGATTTTAACTGACTAAAAGCAATCCTTAGAAAGACTCTGATACCTTCATAAATGAGTTTCAGTAAAATAAATTAAAATATTAAAATTATTGAAAATATATATCTCATGATTTTTTATATTTAATCTTTGGCATATTCCTACAAGTGCTTCACAAATCCAAATTTCTTGAGCTTTAAGGACTTATTTTATAAATACTCAAATATTTTGTCATCATCAAAAAGGAAGAGATTGTTACTTCAAGAATTGATTTTGATGATCACAAATCATTTGAGAGGACTACTAATATTTTTTATCTTTGAAGATTATTTTTATGATGTTTCAGGTAGTCCAAGAGTTTGGGTTTGAAAAGCCTTATCAAGCGTGCCAAAGTTGAAGTTTCTGCAAGTTGGAGAGGTTTTTGAAGCCTTTTGAAAGTGTCCAATTGATTTAAAGTCATTTGAGAGTATTTGAAAGTATTCTGATAAGTTTCGAATCTTAAATGCATGAAAAATTGAATTGCAACAAAAATGAGGTGACCCATCTAGGTCATCCCCTTTCATTGGATAGCCGGCACATTTCATTTTGGCTTATGGCATGCAGTGGGACGATCCACTTGAGAAGACCCATGCAATGGGACGACCCATCTAGGATGACCCTTGAGACCCTGAGACTAAAATAGAAAGTTGAATTTTCTGTCTGGCCAAATGAGACGGCTCATGGGACTTTCTAGTCATAGTGGGATGACCCATTCTGTGCGAGTTCGTAACGGCTAGTTTTCAGTCTATTTTTGATGCATTTAATGTGCATTAAACACTCTCCAACGGCTCTAAACTAACTCTAAGATATTCTCAAGGGTAAATGGTGACTATAAATACTCTTTTGAAGTAGAAAATCATAAATTTAAGCAAGCATTCAAGTTCAAATCCGAGAAAAGCTCTATCAGTCCTAAAGAGAGAAAAGAAGCATTTAATCAACTCACCAACCACTCTCCAGCTACAATTAAGTATGGAATTCATTGAGGGTGTTCAGCAAAAGTTTCTTTCCCTTAAGAATTATATTTCTGTTGGGTATAAAATACCCTCAGCCGAAGTTCATAGCAGGATTGATCCTCCCGAGACTCATCCAGCTTTCGACTGTAGATGGTACCTCTCTGGACTTCTCCAACAGTCGGATTTCCACGGTGTTGACTGAACTCCCCCGACGGACGAACTCCCACTGCACCACCTCAAACTCCTTCAACATGAGTTCTCCCAATCGTCTATCAAGCCACCCCAAGCGCTCACTAAGCTCTGACACCAGCCGACCTCCTACGACCGTCGGCCGCTCCCCAAATCCTTTCCAGACTTCTTCCAGCTAGGTTAATCTCCAACCTGAACTGCCTCGGACCTCACCAACAGCCGAACTTCACCAACGGCAGATTTCTACAACTATCGGACTCCTATGGGAGCCGAATCTTGTCTCCAACTCCAGCTACAGGCAGACTCCGTCCGGACTCCTATGGGAGCCGAATCTCGTCTCCAACTCCAGCTACAGGCAGACTCCGTCCGGACTCCTACGGGAGCCGGACCTCGTCTCTGACTCCGGCCACGGGAAAACTCCATCCGGACTCCTATGGGAGCCGGACTTCATCCCCGAATTTGACTACTGGTAAATTTCATCCGGACTCCCAAGGGAGCCGGACTTCATCCCTGACTTTGATTGCAGGTAGACTCCATCCGGACTCCTACGGGAGTCGAATCTCGTCTCCAACTCCAGCTACAGGCAGACTCCGTCCGGACTCCTACGGGAGCCGAATCTCGTCTCCAACTCCAGCTACAGGCAGACTCCATCCGGACTCCTATGGGAGCCGGACCTCGTCTCCGACTCCGGCCACGGGGAAACTCCGTCCGGACTCCTACGGGATCCAGACTTCATCCCCGAATTTGACTACTGGTAAATTTCGTCCCGACTCCCAAGGGAGCCGGACTTCATCCCTGACTTTGATTGCAGGTAGACTTCGACCGAACTCCTACGGGAGCCGAATCTCATCTCCAACTCCAGCTACAGGCAGACTCCGTCCAGACTCCTATGGGAGCCGGACCTCGTCTCCGACTCCGACCACGGGGAAACTCCGTCCGGACTCCTACAGGAGCCGGACTTCGTCCCCGACTTTGACTACTGGTAAATTTCGTCCGGACTCCCAAGGGAGCCAGACTTCATCCCTGACTTTGATTGCAGGTAGACTTCGACCGAACTCCTACGGGAGCCGAATCTCGTCTCCAACTCCAGCTACAGGCAGACTCCATCCAGACCCCTACGGGATGCGGACCTCGTCTCCGACTCCGGCCACGGGAAAACTTCGTCCGGACTCCTACGGGAGCCAGACTTCGCCCCCGACTTCAATTGCAGGTAGACTTCGCCCGGACTCCGACGAGAGCCGGACTTCGCCCCTGACTTCAATTGCAGGTAGACTTCGCCCGGACTCCTACGGGAGCCGGACTTCGCCCCCAACTTTAATTGCAGGTAGACTTCTCCCGGACTCCTATGGGAGCCAGACCTCATCCCCGACTCTGACTGTAGGAAGACTTCGTCCGGACTCCTACGGGAGCCGGACTTCATCTCCGACTTCGACTGCAGGAAGACTTCGTCCGGACTCCTACGGGAGCCAGACTCCGAGCTCCTACTGCAAGCGACCCACTCCGAGTTTCCGCTGCAAATGATCTACTTCAAATTTCTACCACGAGCAATCCGTGCCAGATTCCCACCGTAAGCCTTCACCTGAGCTTCCATTATGGACGAATTCCTTTCGAATTTCTGTTGCAGGCAGGTCTTGGCCGAGACTCCTCGACAAATGATCTCCATCCGGGCTTTTACGGAGATCGGACTCCGACCGAACTTCTATAAGCGGGCAAATGCCGTGCTCACGGAATCCAGTAGCTGGATCCCTCCGACGGACGAACCTCTCCAGCACCATCCGACATCCATCGTCGGTCGGCCCTCTGCCAAAGTCCGTGCGAAATCGGGCTACGCCTGCGGGAAGCCTCTGACCGAGCTCCTACGGCAAGTGGTCCTCGCCTGCCGCCTTAACGCCCAAGGCACCCAACAGGATTTGCAGCATCCGAGCTCCTCTTAGATGGGTAGCTAGCCACCTCTCTCCGCCAAACACCCCAACCGAACTTTGGCCGACAGGCCTGGACCCCCTGGCAGGCCACAGTAACGGCCACGACACTGCTCCACCTCCTGCAACGGATTCCGCACGGCCCCATCACTCCCTGGCAGGCCGCAGCAACGGCAATGATACTGCTCCACCTCCTGTGACGTATTCCGTGCGGCTCCATCACTCCCTGGCAGGTCGCTATAATGACCACGATTCTGCTCCACTCCCTGCGACGGATACCGCACGATTCCTCCCACCTCCTGGCAAGTCACGACAATGGGTGCCATTCCACTACCCGCAACGGACTCCACGTGTCACGTTTCGGTGGTGGCCACGATCCCACTCCACTACTCTTTGCAACAAACTCTGTCTAACTCTGGGCAGTCCACTGCCAGACGGATACAGATGTCACTATCAGTCTACTGCTCCCTTTTCGCCTATAAAAGGGGACCCCAGATACGTTATTTGATAAGCTCTAATTTTCTTACCCAAAACTTTGCTAAAATTTTTATTAGAGCACTCCATTCTTGTTGAGACAGAGAACTGACTTGAGCGTCGGAGGGCCTTGCCGGAGCAACCCCACCTCCGGTTTAGACTTCTTTTGCAGGTCCCGACGGCGATCGCGACTCCCTTGACTCCAGCTTCTCCGACGCAAGTGGATTTTTGCACAAACAGGATTGGTGCTAGAGGAAGGGTCTGAACCTTCGCAGTACCGTTGTTCTTAAAGGAGCGCTCAACGGGACCACCTCTGGTCATCTTCTCCGACATCCACTCCTCCTTCTCCCACCTGATCTTCGCCCGATGCCTCCCCACAGGGCATCCACACGGCGATCTATGGCCTCCATGGCCAGATCACAGGCTCTGGCCTCACCTCCAGTCTCCCAGCCTCTGCCTCCTCCTCCGGCGACAGTGGTTGGCACGGAGCAATTCGACCTACTGGTGCAGCAGGTCAGAGGCCTAACTGAAGCTGTGCAGGCCATGCAACAGCAGCAGTAGCCGCAGGCATCTGTGTGGCCGGAAAGAGCATCGTCGGAACTCCAAAACCCAACGGCGGGATGCGCCACTTGGGCCAGCCGCCCAGTCTTTCCCGGAAAGATGAATCCAAGGGTGGAAAGCCCCCAGTCCGACCATGACTCCACCCCTGGAAGATCTCTACCCCCATTCTGCCAGAGGACCCTCGAGACCCGTAGTCGAGACCGCCAGATCGAAGAACTCCGCCACGCACCCCCCGCTTATGGTGAGGATATTTGCACTGACCCTCCCTTTTCTCAAATGATCATGCAGGAACCCGTTTCGCTGAACTTCAAACTCCCCCAATCCGAAAGCTATGATGGGACTTCGGATCCGGTTGATCATCTGGAGGCCTTCCAGACGATGATGCTGCTTCATGGCACACCCAACGTCATTCTATGCCGAGCCTTCCCATCCACCTTGAAGGGAGCGGTGAGAAACTGGTACTCAGCGCTGAAGTTGGGTACCATCTTTTTCTTCGATCAAATGAGCCACCAATTTGTGGCCCATTTTGTCAGCAGCCGGCGCCCCCGGAAGGGTTCGGAGTCCCTCATCAATATCAAGTAGAGGGAGGGGGAGTTCATTCGAGCCTACATCAACCGCTTCAATGTCACCGCACTGGAGGTCCGGAACTTGGACCAGTCAGTAGCAATGGCCGCTCTGAAGGGCGGCCTTCAGAAGAACGACCTTTTATTCTCCTTGGAGAAGAAGTACCCCAGAAATTTTGCTGATCTGTTGGCTCGGGCTGAAGGGTACGCTTGAGCAGAAGAAGCCTTCAAAATGAAGGACGAGGAGACTACGAGAGAACGACAGGCAGGAGACTCGAGTAAGCCCGCAGTCGAAAAAGGGCCGAGAGAAGCTTGTCCACGCTCTCGATCCCCTCCTGGGCACAAGCGTGTCCAAACTCCACCTCAGGTACGTAGGCAGAGAAGTTCGGATCGTGGGGTTCGGCAGAGTTCTCCATCGAGAAGATTCCGCAACTACGCCCCCCTCAATGCCTCGAAGACCCAGGTGCTGATGGAGGTCAGGGAGCAGCTCCCCAGGCCTGAGAGGATGCGCACACACCCCGAGAAGCGCAACCCCAACAAGTTCTATCTCTACCATCGCGACCATGGCCATGACACGGAGGAATGCATCCAGCTCTGAGACGAGATCGAAGAGCTCATCCGACGAGGTTGACTCGATAGGTTCATTCGACGTCAGCATAAAGGTAGAGAAGATCGGCCAAGGGCCCTACCGCAACCCGAACCGTCAAGGAGGGAGGAGCAGCCCGGAGATCGGCCTCCAATCGAAACCGTCGACTCCATCATCGGAGGGCCTCAAGGAGGGGCAGACCTTTCATGACCGCGGAACTCGAGAAACCTGTAAATGTACCACTCACGACTTTGCTCTGAATCTAAATTCCTTTCAAACTTTGCATGTCTTTCCCTTTTGGTATGAATCTATCACGATTGGGGATGACCCCTTCGAACAATTAACACAAGGTCATGTTAGGAACAGGAGGAGAACCTCGCCCTAACATGAGCAAAGTCAAAGGCCCGGTTCTTTTAGACCGGATGGAGGGAGAGGCCCTACAACGCCCTAACATGCCCCCACGGCCATGCTAGGGACAGGAGGAGAACCTCGCCCTGGCATGAGCAAAGTCAAAGGCCTAGTTCTTTTAGACCGGATGAGGGGAGAGGCCGAACAGTGCCCATATGCGCCCCCACAGCCTTGTTAGGGACAGGAGGAGAACCTCGCCCTAACATGAGCAAAGTCGAAGGCCCGATTCTTTTAGACCGGATGGGGGGAGAGGCCGAATAGCACCCACATGCGCCCCCACAGCCTTGTTAGGGACAGGAGGAGAACCTCGCCCTAACATGAGCAAAGTCAAAGGCTCGGTTCTTTTAGACCGGATGGGGGGAGAGGCCGAACAGCGTCCATATGCGCCCCCACAGCCTTGTTAGGGACAGGAGGAGAACCTCGCCCTAACATGAGCAAAGTCGAAGGCCCGGTTCTTTTAGATCGGATGGGGGGAGAGGTCGAACAGCGCCCACATGCGCCCCCACAGCCTTGTTAAGGACAGGAGGAGAATCTCGCCCTAACATGAGCAAAGTCAAAGGCCTGGTTCTTTTAGACCGGATGGGGGGAGAGGCCCTTGCAACGACCCTCATGTGCCCCCACAGCCCCGTTGGGGACAGGATGAAAATCTCATCCTAACCTAAGCTGAGGTCGACTACGTCAAGAACAGAAGGAGAACCTCATCCCGACAATGATAAAAACTCGATCGCCCAACAAAATTGGGTAAAGAGAAAAGTTTCCTCAATGGCACCTCAACACTTCTACATGACCCCTCAAAAAGCAAGGGGAGGATCCTTACTTGAAGAGAGGAGGAAAATTGAAAAGGAAAGTGGTGAATAACATCAGCAACAGACGAAAAACAAACTGCACCAAAGATCTAAGGAGCCTCGCCTCGACAAAGACGGGAAGTTCTTACCAAACATCCCCGGCCTCTAAGAAGGCTCTCGACACAGGTCAAGAAAGCAGTGACACCTTCGAGGTAATACGGAGTTCGGATCACCAAGCTCGAGCCCACGGCCATGGACGACAAGAAAAGCAAGTCAGCGTAGCGACGACTGGACACCCCAAGCGATGTCAGAGTCGGACAAGTCAAAAGACGAAAGAAGTTCGACGGGCGACGATTCAACATAATACGTGGATAAGGTAACACGAAATCTCCTTTTCATTCCATTTGCGAAATATACACCACGAAGCCCAGAAGGCCAAAGGAAGAAAAACAAAATGACGAGAGCAAAACAAAACAACAAAAGAGAAAATATATGCATAGAAAGATGGAAGGTCAAAAAGAGCCCTAGGGAAGCTCTGCTCCTTCCGATCTCGAATTGTCTGCTTCGCCCCTTATCCAGGACTGCCTCAAATTTTCAACTTCTTCTTCTAGCTCTCCCTTTTTCAGCAGTGCATCCTGGAGCGCCCGACGGAGTCGCTGGCTTTCGTTCTCTGCCTCTCGATGCCTCTTCCTCAGGACCTCGGATTCCGCCTCAGCATTCTTGACGGCCTGCTACTCACACACCAGCTGGATCTTCAACTGCTGCAGCTCGGCCTTCCCCTCCCCAAGGGCGACAGAAAGCCCTTCTACAGTTCTTCTTAGGAATTGGAGTTCATTGGAGTCCCGAGAGGAAGCGAGCTGAGCCCTGTCAGCCAACTGCCTTTGAAGACGGATGACTTCATCGATCGCCACCCTGAGTCTCCCTTTGTATTCATCCACCTGCCTGCGCCAGCCGGCCCGATGCATGTCATAGCTCACCTCGGCATCTTGAAGCTGCTGCTGAAGGTTGGAGACCTTCTTCGACCACTCTCGATTGCCGTCGGCCCGGGCCAAGAGCCGGGACGAACTTCCCTCCAACTGGCCGATCCTCTCCTTCGCAGCCGACAGTTCCACCCTGAGAGCATTGATCTTGGCAGCTTAAGCCCAAATTCGATCGCTGGCGCTCTTCTTGTATTCCTCAAGCTCCTTCACGAAGTCCGCCTTCCTCCGGCTATACTCCATGATCCCCTTCACATGGAGATTCCGAAAGCAGGTGGCCTCCGCGGTGGCTTCAGAGTGACCCTCTCTCAATCTGCGAAGCTCGCCTTCCATCTTCTTCGCCCCTTTTGTCAAGTGAAGAACTTCCTTCCTCAGTCGCCAGATCGTGGACTTCAGCGGGATCCCCAGGGGCAGGGAAAGTGCTTCGGCAGGGCACTGCCATCGGGAGGCAAAAGCGTCAAGGCGCGTCTCATCATAGAAACAAAAGCAGAAAGAAGAAAGGAAAGAAGGAGAAGCCATCCACGACAAGAAATTCAACTTTATTGATTAAATATTTCTTAAAGATAAAAAGAAAAGAAAAAATTACAGTAAAAGAAAAATACAAGGTCGAAGGTCTTAGACCTCTATGGTAGGGGTGAGGGAGCTCGGTGTCCCTGGAAGGGGTGCTGCGGCAGCGGTGGCTGCAAGAGAGGGACCAGCCTCATCTTCAGACTCCTCACCTAGGAAGCTGAGGTCGAGCTCTGGAAATTTCCTGGCCATCTTCTCCTGGTAGAGCTCGAACCCCTTGATGAACGCTTCCTGGCCGAATCGGACGTTCAGGTCCCTCATCTCCGTGGAGGCCTTGAACTCCTTTACCGCAAGAACCCTGGCCTCCGAGACCAGGACTGGAATTTGCTCAGCCAAATTGACAACCTCAGCCTCCGCCTTTCTCACCGTCTCCTCCGAGGTCTGCTTCTCTTCCTCCCGGGCCTGTTTCTCTCTTTCCAGGGCCTCTTGGAGGGCGATTACCTTGACTGCCTTCTCTTCGAGATGAGTGATTTCGACCTGACGATGCTCCTCCGCTTGGATGACGTTCCTACTTGCCCGGTTCGTCACCTCGATGTTGGCAAGGAGCTGGTGCCCAATCTGCAAGGGCGGCTAGGGGATTAGAGCAGGGGTCGAAAAGTCAATTAAATGAAGATTTGTTTACCTCGAGAAAGGATCCTAAGGAGTCCCAGTTGGGAAATGTGTCCCAAAAAGCCAATCGTCAAGCTGTTGACGGTTGAGCAACCAAGTATTGTAATTGATTTGTTAATAAATAAAATATATTTGGCATTTTCATCATAAGCTTTCATCTTCTAATGAACTCCGTTGTTATGATGAAGTCCTTAGGACTATTTAGGTTCGATAAAGAGAGGATTTATCGATTAGTCCTTAAAACTGTTCACGATCAAATGATAGGCTGTTAATAAGGACGACAGCTTCTATCGAGCATAGGTCGCTGTAGGCCATATGGGTTGATTGTCCTCTTAACCAAAGAGTGTGGAGACACTGGTATGGCATACAGGTGAGATATAAGGGTACATCATCATTGAACGTGACCAACTCCAGAGCATTCTGCTGTCGAGAATGTCTCTGATGGGATATAGGTATAAGTGTCCCTTAGACTTGAGATCACCTCAGTGACTTGCAAGCAACTCACTGTGCTTTGGTACCGGACTAACTGAATTTCTAATTCAGGGACGGAAGGCTTCTGGGCACAGTCAAGTACTTGCGAAGTCAGAGTGTGATCGAGATGGGATTGACCACTCCAAGAGTTGGAGAAGAATGAGTCACTGTATTTCAATTTAGCAAAACCTTGGCCAGGGTAATCCATCAGATGGATTTGATATTTTGAAATACAATGTGGACAACCTGATCAGAGTTGACAGTTGAGCTCTGGGGTGTCCTATGATCATTTTGGTCAAGGGGATGAATTATATGAAAACTATATCCGCATGGGTTCTAAGGATGTTGTTCTACACATTCGACCTATCCGGACGTCGGGTACCATTGCTAGATGGTCACTTCGATTGGTATAGGAATTTATTTCTATGCTACCGGCTTAGGTTCGGACCTATGAGGTCACACACATTAGAGTTCATGATCCGATCGGATGGTTGATCAACGATTAAGAATCATTATAGGGTTAAATAATCAATACGATTGACATTTAACCCAGTGCAAGTGTTGCAGGAGGATCGATTAGCAATTTGATTGCTAATTGGCTTAATTTGATTAAGCCAATGGGCTGAGATTAAGTCTAATTAAATATAATTTAATTAGATTTAGTTTGGGCTTGATTGGATCAAGTCCAATTGGTTTATTGGATAAGCCAAGTGCAAGGAAAGACTAGTCCTAGTTCAACTAGGACTTGGGTCAATCTAATTTCTAATTTGATTAAAAAATTAAATCAGATTTAAATCTAATTTAATCTGATTAAATTAGGTTCTTAATTAGATTAAGACCTATTTTAATTGGGTTGATCTAATTTTGATTTGATTTGGTTTGGGAAACCAAATTAAAACAAGTTATGAGACAGAATCCTAGTAGGACTAGGATTCCACCTTGCGCCACATAAGCCTTCTCCACGCCCTCTCTCTTATTCAACGCCAATCTCCACTTATTTTGTATGATAAAAGCCCTCTCTCAGATCTCTCCCACGTTCACAAAAGGTCTCCTCTCTTCTTTCTTACATGGAAGGTGGTTTGGATCAAATCTAAAAGGAATAAGTTTGGATTTCGAATTCTATGAGATAGAGTTTTAGAAATCCAAAACTCTTTCAATTTTGCACCGAATTTATCCAATTTTTTTTTGGAATTTTCATGGCTTTTAGGGTTCATATTGTACACCCTTTTCTGGTGATCCATGCACAAAAATATGGAGGAGGTGCTCAAGAGTTGGGGGTCCCTTTACTTGCCATGTTTGGATAAGCCTTGACTAGGTGTTTGACCTAGACAAGGACTCTATCATATCTCTCTATATAAGATGAGTTTTTTTATGAAATTTTAAGGAGAGATAGATATTTGAGAGGCCTTTCTTCCATCCAAAAATTAGAGAGAAATACCTTTGGGTCATAGAGATATAAAAGATGCAAGTTTGGGTATCTAGAGAGAAAAACGTGAAGAAGAAGAGGGTCTTCTTCTTGGGTTTTTGTTTTCATATCTTTCCTCCCTCCATCTTGAGTTTTCTGAGAGTGTCTCAGATCTGAAACTCCTCCTTCTACTTTTCATCTTTAGAAGAGTCCAAATCAAGAAGAAGGAGGCACCTGATCAACCATCAAAGAAGGATCAGCGCAGTACTAGCATACTGTGCTGATTTCCTGAAGCAGGACTTCTGATCGAGATTCGTGGGCTCGTGTGGACGACTCCTAGAGGCCGGACGCGTGTGCAGCTTGCAACATCATCCTTAAGCCCAGATCAGCGAGGTTAGAGCATCTAACTTGCAAGGTAATAGATCTGATCTATTATTTAATACATACATTAGATGTAGCTAGTATAGAAACATGTTGATATGATCAACATGTAGTTCATACTATATTTATATATATTTTAATTTTTGATTTAATGCTATGTAATAATCATGTAATAGGATCTTAGATCTAGGGATCTTCTGATCTTAGAAAATAAATTTTGATTTATTTTAGTCTTCCGCTGTATGATCTTGAAAAAGTTTCAAGATATAATCCTGAAACCCTAGATCTGGTTCCTACAATTGGTATCAGAGCCTAGGTTCTTTATTACATGATTATTTATACATGCTTAGATTATTTTTTAGATTAGATCTAATTTATAATCTGATTATTAAATCTGAAATTAAAATTTTAGATCAATCACAAACTGCAAGGTTGTCCTGCTGTAAGGTTTACCCCTTACAGTGCAAAGGTTGTCCTAGTTTGTGTAGATCTATCTTTAATCATAAATTTGTTAGATATGATCTAGATTAAATTTATGATTTATTAGATTTAAAAGATATTTAAATCTGAAATAAAATCTCTTTGTTAATAATTTTTATGCAAAAAAATTATTTAAAGTTGAAATTATTTCAATTACATGAACCTGTTTAGATTAGATCTAAAGTAGTTTCATGTTTATTTCACTTGCATCTTGATTATGAATCAAACATGCAATATGATTAATAGAATCATATTGTAAAATTATTTTACAAATATGAAAATGATTTTTTGAAAAGCCAAACCCAACCCTCAGCCCAAAACTTAATTAAGAATTAAGAAGTTGTTTGATTAGGTTCTAGGATTGTGAATTGAAGAACCTAAGACACAAATCATAACACATTGGGTTAATGGGTTAGTGAAAATTAGGTCCATTAATTGGGTTAGACCTATGGTTAGATTAAAGATGGACTTAATTAGAGAATTGACTAAATCTAATCAATTGTTGTCTTAGATTAGGTCAAGGATTCTCTAGATCAATTACAATAGTTGTAGTTGGTCAAGTCCATGTCTTTAACGAGAACCAAATGGACTTGATTTTTGGCTAAGCGGTCTAGCACGAACTGTTAGGTTGATCTAATCGAAACTAATTAAACCAGTTGGTGTCTAAGGTAAACCAGACCGGTGGTTTTTAATTGGGAGCCCGCTTACCTGGCCATTTCTGATGGTGTCTAAGGCAAGCTTTGGCAGACCCTCCCACTGATCGAACTTACCTGACCTCTTGGTGAAATTATGTTTTGATCGGATCACTTGACTATTCGAGCTGACCCATGTCAGCTAGGTAAATCAGTGTGACTGATTTAGGTGCTCCTAGACCAGCCCTGGTCTCCCTTAAGCTGACTTGGTGAAGTCAGTGGGAGGATCATGATAAGCTGGTTCATCTGACCTCATCCTCTATATTATTTAAATCCTCTAAAATTATTAGGTCCTTAAAATGACAAAGTTATGGAGATAACTGAGTCATAGCCTCCCATTAAGGTGTTTGATAATGAGTCCATGAACTCAATAATCATTGCAGACCCAAAGGCCTGGTGCTTGTTGACTAATGGAATTATCACTCATCATATGACGACTTGGAAGTATCTCTCTAATGGTGGTTAGGTGAGCCAACCAAAGTTGGGCTTAATCATTCATTGGTTAGATACACCAAGTATGATCATGTTAATGGTTGGACCTAACTGGATCCTTACAGTGGAGGCCAAAGCCTACTGATTAAGTTTCTGGGGCAAAATTAAAATTACTAGAAATTGTTTAGAGAAACAATTGGTTATGAACCTACCCCTAGATGTACATGGGTTGGCCAACCAAAGTTGGGCTTGTGTGCAGTCTAAGTGGATTCTAGTACCCGCTAAGGAATTAGGGTAATTTCTCGAATTGGAGGTAGAGGCTACCAATTCGAATAAAATAGTGGGAGAAACCTTTTGATTAAAGTCCAAATCTTTAGGTCTAATGAATCAATTACTAATTAGGTTATGGTTCTCCTTTGTGCAAATATGGCCACTTCCCTATCGCTCCGATCATTGTTGGATAATGATAAGTTGGTGGGACCCAACTTCGGTAGCTGGTACCGAAAGTTGAAGATAGTCCTGGAGCATGAACGGATCCTATATGTGATAATGGATCCTGCACCTGAGGAGCCAGCTGTCAATGCACGTGGAACAGTCAGAGACACTTACCAGAAGTGGCTCAGTGACCGGACCACGGTGCGCTGTATCATGTTGGCTGCTATCATGAGTGACGAGTTCAGTCGCAGATTCGAGACAGCTCAGCCAAAGGACATGCTTCAAGTGTTGGAGGATACCTTTGGCACACCCGATGACGTAGAGAGGCACAAGACTAGTTGTGCCATCTTCAACGCCAAAATACGGGATGGAGTCTCTATCACCGATCATGTATTGTACATGATCGAGCTGATGGAACGATTGAGCAAGCTCGGCTTTCCCTTGCATGAGCAGCTTGGGAAAGATGCAATACTGAACTCGCTGCCCAAGTCTTGTCTCCCATTCCTCACTCATTATAGAATGACAAAGCCTGAAGTAAACTACCATGGATTACTGGGGTTACTTTAGAACTTTGAGAAAGATCACCAACTCCATAAGGAGTCGGTGAACTCAGTGGGAGGTTCATCTTCTGGTTCTCGACCCTTTGAGAAAGGAAAGAAGAACAAGAAGAAGAAAGTCAAGAAGGTGCAAGTTCAGGCTGGGACATCTGTGCAGAGCCAGACCAAAAAGATCAAGCCTGATAAGAGTCTATTCTACTGGCAAGTATCCTAGATTAGATAGTGTGTCAAATATCTACTTATAGCATTGGAGGCTAGGTCATATAAATAAGAACAGAATAAACAGGTTGACTCAAGAGGGAATCCTCAAAGACAGTGATTGTGAATCACTTGCAACCTGTGAGTTCTGTCTTCTTGGTAAAATGACCAAGTCACCTTTTACTGCAAAAGGTGAGAGAGCTACTAAGCTCTTGGGCCTAGTACATACTGATGTATGTGGGCCCATGAGCACCAGTGCTAGAGGTGGATATTTCTACTTCATAACTTTCACGGATGACCTATCCCGATAAGGATATGCCTATCTGATGAAACATAAGTCGGATTCATTTGAAATGTTCAAACGATTCCGAAGTGAAGTAGAAAAATAAACTGGGAAGAGTATTAAAACTCTTCGATCTGATCGAGGAGGAGAATACCTTTCTAGTGAGTTTCTCACATATCTAAAGAGAGAATGGGATTCTCTCCCAATGGACTCCTCCAGGAACACCACAGCATAATGGTGTGTTTGAAAGGAGGAATCGGACTCTGTTAGACATGGTCCAATCTATGATGGGTTTTTGCTAGTTTGCTAATATCCTTCTGGGGATATGCACTCGAATCGGCCTGTTATCTGTTAAATAGGATTTCAAGTAAGTCTGTAATTAAGACTCCATATGAGATATGGACAGGGCGTAAGCCAGTACTTTCACACCTTAGGGTCTGGGGGTGCCCGACCTATGTCAAACGATTAGTCACAGACAAACTTGGACCTAGGTCTGACAAATGCTCATTCATAGGGTACCCCAAAGAGACAAAAGGATATTTTTTCTACCATGCTGATGAACAAAAGGTGTTCGTCAGCCTTAAGGCAATCTTTTTAGAAAAGGAGTTCCTTGGTGAAGGAACCGTTGCCTCTAAGGTTGAACTTGATGAAGTTCAACAGGTAGAAGGACCGACACCAATAGCTGAACCTGAGTCGGATATGATTAGATCAGATCCAGAGCCCAATATACCTGTACCATTAAGGCGATCCGGTAGAGTACCGCATCAGCCGGACAGATACTATGGTTTCTTGATCCGGGATGGTGATCCCATCGAACTTGATGAGAATAATGAGGATCCGATCACCTATATGGATGCTATGCAGAGACCTGATTCCGAGAAATGGCTTGAAGCCATGAAATCCGAAATGGAGTCTATGAAGGTCAACAATGTATGGACATTGGTTGACCCACCTAAAGGGGTTAAACCCATTAGGTGTAAATGGGTCTTCAAAAGGAAGAGGGGCGCAGACGAAAAGGTGGAGACCTATAAAGCCCGTCTGGTTGCCAAGGGGTATCGTCAACGTTATGGTATTGACTATGACGAGACATTTTCTCCTGTGACAATGCTCAAATCTATTCGGATAATGCTTGCAATAGCTGCCAATCTAGATTATGAGATCTGGCAGATGGATGTAAAGACAGCTTTTCTTAATGAAGAGCTGACCGAAGAGGTGTATATGATACAACCTGAGGGGTTTACATCCACAGATGAGTCCAAGGTGTGCAAGCTTCAGAGATCTATTTATGGATTGAAGCAAGCTTCTCGGAGTTGGAACATGCGTTTTGATAAGGTGATCAAAATGTATGGCTTCATTAAGAATGGAGAAGAGCCCTGCATCTATAAATGGGCAAATGGTCCAGTTGTGGTATTCCTTGTCTTGTACGTGGATGACATTCTCTTAATCGGGAATGACATCCCCGCACTACAGGGAATAAAAATTTGGTTGTCATCACAGTTCTCCATGAAGGACTTGGGTGAAGCATCCTATATCCTAGGGATGAAGATCTATAGGGATAGATCTAAAAGGATGCTTGGGTTATCCCAGTCCATGTACATAGATACTGTGCTGAAGAGGTTCAGCATGGAGAATTCCAAGAAGGGCTATCTACCGATAGGCCAAGGAGTTTCTCTCTCTAAGAAGGATTGTCCGACAACTCCTGAAGAGAGAGAGCGTATGAGTAGAGTCCCATATGCTTCAGCCGTGGGATCTATCATGTACGCCATGACATGTACAAGACCAGATGTGGCATACTCACTAGGAGTAGTGAGTAGATACCAATCTGATCCTGGAGAAGATCACTGGAAAGTGGTTAAAGCCATCCTTAAGTATTTGAGAAATACTAAAGACCAATGGTTGGTTTATGGCGAGTCAGATCTGAAACTTATGGGGTTCACAGACTCCAGCTTTCAATCTGACCATGATGACAGTAGGAGCGTGTCGGGTTATATCTTTACTTTGAATAGTGGAGCCATCTGCTGGAAGAGTTCTAAACAGCATACTGTGGCAAACTCTGTTTGTGAAGCGGAGTATATCGCAGCATCAGATGCTGCGAAGGAAGCTGTGTGGCTGAGGAAATTCATCAACGAGCTCGGAGTAGCACCCTCCCTCGATGGTCCAGTCTTGCTCTACTATGACAGCACTGGTGCCATAGCTCAGGTGAAGAAATCCAAAGCACATCAGCGGACGAAGCACATCTTGCACCGCTTCCACCTGGTCCGAGAGATCGTGGATCGAGGTGACGTCGACCTTCAGAAGATCGACGGAAAGGAGAACCTAGCCGACCCCTTCACTAAAGCCCTGGCAATAAAGGAGTTTGACAACCACAAGTCGAAGATGGGTATTAGATACTATGCCGAGTGGCTTTAGGACAAGTGGGAGTTGTTGGGAAATGTGTCCCAAAAAGTCAATCGTCAAGCTGTTGACGGTTGAGCAACCAAGTATTGTAATTGATTTGTTAATAAATAAAATATATTTGGCATTTTCATCATAAGCTTTCATCTTCTAATGAACTCCGTTGTTATGATGAAGTCCTTAGGACTATTTAGGTTCGATAAAGAGAGGATTTATCGATTAGTCCTTAAAACTGTTCACGACCAAATGATAGGCTGTTAATAAGGACGACAGCTTCTATCGAGCATAGGTCGCTGTAGGCCATATGGGTTGGTTGTCCTCTTAACCAAAGAGTGTGGAGACACTGGTATGACATACAGGTGAGATGTAAGGGTACATCGTCATTGAACGTGACCAACTCCAGAGCATTCTGCTGTCGAGAATATCTCTGATGGGATATAGGTATAAGTGTCCCTTAGACTTGAGATCACCTCAGTGACTTGCAAGCAACTCACTGTGCTTTGGTACCGGACTAACTGAATTTCTAATTCAGGGATGGAAGGCTTCTGGGCACAGTCAAGTACTTGCGAAGTCAGAGCGTGATCGAGATGGGATTGACCACTCCAAGAGTTGGAGAAGAATGAGTCGCTGTATTTCAATTTAGCAAAACCTTGGCCAGGATAATCCATCAGATGGATTTGATATTTTGAAATACAATGTGGACAACCTGATCAGAGTTGACAGTTGAGCTCTGGGGTGTCCTATGATCATTTTGGTCAAGGAGATGAATTATATGAAAACTATATCCGCATGGGTTCTAAGGATGTTGTTCTACACATTCGACCTATCCGGACGTCGGGTACCATTGCTAGATGGTCACTTCGATTGGTATAGAAATTTGTTTCTATGCTACCGGCTTAGGTTCGGACCTATGAGGTCACACACATTAGAGTTCATGATCCGATCGGATGGTTGATCAACGATTAAGAATCATTATAGGGTTAAATAATCAATACGATTGACATTTAACCCAGTGCAAGTGTTGCAGGAGGATCGATTAGCAATTTGATTGCTAATTGGCTTAATTTGATTAAGCCAATGGGCTGAGATTAAGTTTAATTAAATATAATTTAATTAGATTTAGTTTGGGCTTGATTGGATCAAGTCCAATTGGTTTATTGGATAAGCCAAGTGCAAGGAAAGACTAGTCCTAGTTCAACTAGGACTTGGGTCAATCTAATTTCTAATTTGATTAGAAAATTAAATCAGATTTAAATCTAATTTAATCTGATTAAATTAGGTTCTTAATTAGGTTAAGACTTATTTTAATTGGGTTGATCTAATTTTGATATGATTTGGTTTGGGAAACCAAATTAAAACAAGTTATGAGACAGAATCCTAGTAGGACTAGGATTCCACCTTGCGCCACATAAGCCTTCTCCATGCCCTCTCTCTTATTCAATGCCAATCTCCACTTATTTTGTATGACAAAAGCCCTCTCTCAGATCTCTCCCACGTTCACAAAAGGTCTCCTCTCTTCTTTCTTACATGGAAGGTGATTTGGATCAAATCTAAAAGGAATAAGTTTGGATTTCGAATTCTATGAGATAGAGTTTTAGAAATCCAAAACTCTTTCAATTTTGCACCGAATTTATCCAAATTTTTTTTGAAATTTTCGTGGCTTTTAGGGTTTACATTATACACCCTTTTTTGGTGATCCATGCATGAAAATATGGAGGAGGTGCTCAAGAGTTGGGCGTCCCTTTACTTGCCATGTTTGGATTAGCCTTGACTAGGTGTTTGACCTAGACAAGGACTCTATCATATCTCTCTATATAAGATGAGTTTTTTCATGAAATTTTAAGAACAGATAGATATTTGAGAGGCCTTTCTTCCATCCAAAAATTAGAGAGAAATACCTTTGGGTCGTGGAGATATAAAAGATGCAAGTTTGGGTGTCTAGAGAGAAAAACGTGAAGAAGAAGAGGGTCTTCTTCTTGGGTTTTTGTTTTCATATCTTTCCTCCCTCCATCTTGAGTTTTCTGAGAGTGTCTCAGATCTGAAACTCCTCCTTCTACTTTTCATCTTTAGAAGAGTCCAAATCAAGAAGAAGGAGGCACCTGATCAACCATCAAAGAAGGATCAGCGCAGTACTAGCATACTGTGCTGATTTCCTGAAGCAGGACTTCTGATCGAGATTCGTGGGCTCGTGTGGACGACTCCTAGAGGTCAGATGCGTGTGCGGCTTGCAACATCATCCTTAAGCCCGGATCAGCGAGGTTAGAGCGTCTAACTTGCAAGGTAATAGATCTGATCTATTATTTAATACATACATTAGATGTAGCTAGTATAGAAACATGTTGATATGATCAACATGTAGTTCATACTATATTTATATATATTTTAATTTTTGATTTAATGCTATGTAATAATCATGTAATAGGATCTTAGATCTAGGGATCTTCTGATTTTAGAAAATAAATTTTGATTTATTTTAGTCTTCTGCTGTATGATCTTGAAAAAGTTTCAAGATATAACCCTGAAACCCTAGATTTGGTTCCTACAGTCCCAAACCCACTGCTCAGGATCGACGCGGTCGATCCTCTCGACGACTTCGGGCAGAATGCAGCCGTCGATCAGCTGCTTGATCAAGTCCCTGTCATTGAAGGGATTCTCCAGCCCTTCTTCGAAATAGAGAGACTCTTCAACGGTGGCTCGGCGGTTACTCCCCCTGTGGGCCACCGACTTCCTTCTCATCCCCCTCTCGACTCCGGGCGCCTCCGTGGAACGGACCCCCGAAATGGGAGCCCCAGTCGGCGGGCTCCTTGAAGAGGCCCGGGGGGCCGGTGGTTCGACGTCCGAAGGAGCATCGATCGCGGGAGCCACCTGGGCAGGCGCGACCAAGCTCGTCTCCTCCACTCTGGCCCTCTTTGCTGATCCGAAGGTCGCGGCACCTCTTCTTTTGTGGGTCTTGAGGCCCCTGACGAGCATCCTTGCTGCTTCGGCGTCCATTCCTAAAAAAAAAAAAAAAAAAAAAAAGAGAAAGAAGAGAGAAAGGAGGAGGACGGAGGAAAAGAAGAGAAGAGAAAAGATGGAATACTCGCAGGATCTTGGGGGCTCAAACCTATGTTGAACAAAAATTGCTCCCTCAGAAGGTTGGAAAGGGAAGGAGCAGAATAGTCAAGAAGCTTCCAGGCAGCCTGAAGGTCATCCTCTCCCAGGCTGGGAGTCCGATGGACAGAGTCCCTCAGAGAGCCCCAAGGGGGTAGGCCCAGCCTCAGGGTCGGGCAGTGGACGAAGAGGTATTTCCCCTTCCAGTTGTGGATTGAATAGGGAGCACCTTTCAGCAATCCCTTTTTGCCAAACTGAGGGGAGAAATACCACCAGTCCTTCGCCGAAGGGTGATGCTTGAAAGTGTAGAAATACCTAAACAAAGAAAGGGATGGCTGAACTTCAACTACATGGCAAAGGAAAAGAAACCTTATCAAAAACCTAAAGAAATTTGGAGCCACTGAAGCCAAAGAGATATCTAAGAAGCGAAAAAGGGCAACAACAAAGGATGGAAGTGGAAGTCAGAGTCCGGCACAGAATGCCTCCTGATACAGGCAAAAACGATCGAGTGGGGGAGTGCAAGCCCGGTCGGAGGGGCCAGGAAGCTCCAGGTCATACTCAGGAGGAACTCCGTACTGAACCCTTATCAGCAGGAGTTCATCTGGAGTCAGGGAGCAGGGAATAGTGCTCAGCACAAAAATTGGGTGAAGCCCAGCCCCAGACGTGGGTTCGTCTACAGAATGGGGGTCCTGGGGGGCTGAGGCGGAAGAACTCCCTGAACCACTAGGGGCGGAGATGCTGGAAGATATTTCGAACGACTTTAGATGAAAGCCCTAAAGATCCCAGAGAAATCGGACGAGACAAAGGACGAGAGGTTGCGGGAGACCAAATTGGAGGAATACGATAGGAGAAAATGGAGGAGAAAAGGCCCCCTAGGTGGCAAGAAGAAAAATGAAGGTTCTGGGACTAACCTAGATCGCTCTGGAGGATGCAGAAGGGCGAGGACAGGGATGACTCGGAAGATGCCTAGGGCCAAGGAAGATGCCAAGGGAGGTCAGGGCTCTCGAAGAAAAGGCGGATATCGGTAGAACTTTCGGGCAGAAAGGCGAGTTTAAATAGACCCTGGGATCCGGCGCCATAATGATCGCGAATCCCCTCAGGCTGACCCACACTCGACACGTGTCCCACTCATCTCAACAGGTGGCTAAAAGTGGTTGACAGCTGACGGAGCCATTATTACGCCGTATCTGGGCCAGCGCGCCAGCGGGGATTCCGAAGGGTCCCTTCGAACCGCTCCGATTCGAAAAGACTCCATCACGTACGCATTTAATGCCAAAATATCTGGGGGTGGTCGCGCACAGGATTCAAGGGGATAACTTTGGCTACAAAAATTTCTCTGTACTTCCTTCATTCAAAATTTGAACTCGGAAGTAGGGGGACTGGTGTTGGATAAAAAATACCCTCAGCCGAAGTTCACAGCAGGATTGATCCTCCCGAGACTCATCCGGCTTTCGACTGCAGATGGTACCTCTCCGGACTTCTCCAACAGCCGAATTTCCATGGTGTTGACTGAACTTCCCCAACGGACGAACTCCCACTGCACCACCTCAAACTCCTTCAACATGAGTTCTCCCAGTCGTCTATCAAGCCGCCCCAAGTGCTCACTAAGCTCTGCCGCCAGCCGACCTCCAACGGCCGTCGGCCGCTCTCCAAATCCCTTCCAGACTTCTTCTAGCCAGGTTCAACTCCAACCCGAACTACCTCGGACCTCACCAACAGCCGAACTTCACCAATGGCAGATTTCTACAACTATCGGACTCCTACAGGAGCCGAATCTCGTCTCCAACTCCAGCTATAGGCCGACTCCGTCTGGACTCCTACGGGAGCCGAATCTCGTCTCCAACTCCAGCTACAGGCAGACTCCGTCCGGACTCCTACGGGAGCCGGACCTCATCTCCGACTCCGGCCATGGGGAAACTCCGTCCGGACTCCTACGGGAGCTAGACTTCATCCCCGAATTTGACTACTGGTAAATTTCGTTTAGACTCCCAAGGGAGCCGGACTTCATCCCTGACTTTGATTGCAGGTAGACTCCATCCGGACTCCTACGGGAGCCGAATCTCATCTCTAACTTCAGCTACAGGCAGACTCCATCCGGACTCCTACGGGAGCCGAATCTCATCTCCAACTCCAGCTACAGGCAGACTCCATCCGGACTCCTATAGGAGCCGAACCTCGTCTCCGACTCCGGCCACGGGGAAACTCCGTCCGGACTCCTACGGGAGCCGGACTTCATCCCCGAATTTGACTACTGGTAAATTTTGTCCCGACTCCCAAGGGAGCCGGACTTCATCCCTGACTTTGATTGCAGGAAGACTTCGACCAAACTCCTACGGGAGCCGAATCTCGTCTCCAACTCCAGCTACAAGCAGACTCCGTCCGGACTCCTACGGGAGCCAGACCTCGTCTCCGACTCCGGCCATGGGGAAACTCCGTCCGGACTCCTACGGGAGCCGGACTTCGTCCCCGACTTTGACTATTGGTAAATTTCATCCGGACTCCCAAGGGAGCCGGACTTCATCCCTGACTTTGATTGCAGGTAGACTTCGACCGAACTCCTACGGGAGCCGAATCTCGTCTCCAACTCCAGCTACAGGCAGATTCCGTCCGGACTCCTATGGGAGTCGGACCTTATCTCTGACTCTGGCCATGGGGAAACTTCGTCCGAACTCCTACGGGAGCCGGACTTCGCCCCCGACTTCAATTGCAGGTAGACTTCGCCCGGACTCCGACGGGAGTCGGACTTCACCCCCGACTTCAATTACATGTAGACTTCGCCCGGACTCCTACGGGAGCTAGACTTCACCCCCGACTTTAATTGCAGGTAGACTTCGCCCGGACTCCTATGGGAGCCGGACCTCATCCTCGACTCCGGCTGTAGGAAGACTTCGTCCGGACTCCTACGGGAGCCAGACTTCATCTCCGACTTCGACTGCAGGAAGACTTCGTCCGAACTCCTATGGGAGCCGGACTTCGAGCTCCTACTGCGAGCGACCCACTCCGAGTTTTCGCTGCAAACGATCTACTTCAAATTTCTACCACGAGCGATCCGTGTCGGATTCCCACCATAAGCCTTCACCCGAGCTTCCATTATGGATGAATTTCTTTCGAATTTCTGTTGCAGACAGGTCTTGGCTGAGACTCCTTGACAAATGATCCCCATCCGGGCTTCTACGAAGACCGAACTCCGACCGAACTTCTATAAGCGGGCAAATGCCGTGCTCATGGAATCCAGTAGCTGGACCCCTCCGACGGACGAACCTCTCCAGCACCATCCGACATCCATCGCCGATCGGCCCTCTGCCAAAGACCGTGCGAAACCGAGCTACGCCTGCGGGAAGCCTCTGACCGAGCTCCTACGGCAAGTGGTCCTCGCCTGCCGCCTTAACGCCCAAGGCACCCAACAGGATTTGCAGCATCTGAGCTCCTCTTAAATGGGTAGCTAGCCACCTCTCTCCACCAGACACCCTAACTGAACTTCGGCCGACAGGCCTGGACCCCCTGGCAGGCCGCAATAACGGCCACGACTCAGCTCCACCTCTTGCAACGGATTCCACACGGCCTCATCACTCCCTGGCAGAACGCAGCAACGGCCACGATTCTGCTCTACCTCCTGCGACGTATTCCATGCGGCTCCATCACTCCCTGGCAGGTCGCTATAATGACCATGATTCTGCTCCACTCCCTGTGACGGATACCACGCGATTCCTCCCACCTCCTGGCAAGTCGTGACAACGGGCGCCGTTCCACTACCCACAACGGACTCCACGTGTCACGTTTCGGTGGTGGCCACGATCCCACTCCACTACTCTTTGCAACAAACTCCGCCTAACTCTGGGCAGTCCACTGTCAGACGGTTACAGATGTCACTATCAGTCTACTGTCGCTTTTTCACCTATAAAAGGGGACCCCAGATACGTTATTCGATAAGCTCTCATTTTCTTACCCAAAACTCTGCTAAAATTTCTGTTAGAGCACTCCATTCTTGTTAAGGCAGAGAACTGACTTGAGCGTCGGAGGATCTTGCCGGAGCAACCCCACCTCCGGTTTAGACTTCTTTTGCAGGTCCCGGCAGCGACCGCGACTCCCTCGACTCTAGCTTCTCCGGTGCAAGCGAATTTTTGCACCAACAATTTCTATTATGTTTATTATGTTTATTCAAGGAGATAGTATGCTGAATTTTCTGTACCCTATTTTTCTCATATTATTTTTAGGTTGATTCGAATCTTGAATCAGATTATTGAGGGTTAGTTTATACCTAAAAAATAAGTGTTCTTGCTTGGATAGCAAGGGTCGAAGGTGTCCGACGTGGTGTAATCCTTGCAATCCATTTAGTGGATTGAATTCCTAAGTAGAGACTTAGAGAGTGGATGTAGGTGCAAGGTTGGCACCGAATCACTATAAATTCTTTATATTTGTTGTGATTGCCTCTCTTTATTTATTCTTTATACCTTATACTTGCAATCTTATCATTTATGTTTAAATTTATTTTTATTGGAAATCAACTCTCTCCACTCAAATACTTTAGCACATTGTTTTAGTGCACTAATCCTTAAATTTTAAAAAGACCCAATTCACCCCCCCTCTTGGGCTCCATATCTGGGCAACATATACGTTGGTAATCAATGGGCCCTGTTAGTGGGGGTTGTACGTTGGTACTCAGTGGATCTTGCCAGTGGAGGTTGTGTGCTGGTGTTTAGTGGATCCTGCCCATGAGAGTTGTGTGCTGGTATTCAGTGGATCTCACCAATAGAGGTTAAATATTGGTCATAGTCGTGGCTGTTGAGTTATGAGTATTTTGATTTGAATCGGATTTATGATGATATTGTACATAAATATTTGAAAAGTTGGATTTGCATTGAATTAGCATGAAATATAGTTTTATGTTTATTCATAGTATTATTTTTGAATATTATATAATATCTGTAATATCTAGTTGAGATATTTGTTAATTACTGGGCTGTCTAGCTCATTACCTCTCTTTTTATTTTTTTTCAGATTCATATAATTAATTACGAGCATGAAAAATAATATTAGGACAGAGCTTTTAGAGATGAGATTTAGCATTGTCAACTTCATTGAACTTAGATCTATTATTTTATTTTTAGTGAAATTTTATTGGATATAAGATATTTGATTTAATTATTTAAATTAAAGTTGAATAATAATTATTTAAATTTTATTCTGCTGTGATACATTGATATCGTGATAAGATGCCTTGCATGCTTATGGAGAGAGTTCTTCATAAGTATGCGACGGTTGCCACAACCTCTGGCTTCCGATGATGGATCGAGGGTGTGACAATTAATATGGTATTAAAGCATATGTGAATAAACTATATGATACATAGAATTAGATACGAGTGTAAGGGGTATACACTAGGGATATTGGGACAATAACTTATACTGATCATGACATAATTTAAAAACTTAGATTTGACACAAGTGCATTGGTTGATTTGAATCAAGGTGCACAACGAAAACATAATGGTTTAAATTATTTTCAAACTAATTGGAACAATATTTGATTTGAAAGATATTATGATAAAAAATTTAATTTCAAAATTAGAGGATGACATGATTCAAGGTAAAAGAAATCTTGGATTTTGAAAAACTTAAGTAAGAAAAAAATTTGACGACAAAATTTTCTTTTAGGGGAGAAGAATGTGATATCCCAACCCCATCCACACACATCTTAAAGCAGATTTTCAAAAAGAAAAAGAAAAAAAGGGGCCAGCACATGCTCCACATGTGTTGGGAAAGATGGAATTATCGTGAGAAGCTAGGATTACATAGAGAAACCTTGAAAGAGTTCTTCTTCAATTGAACATCCTAAATCCACTCGGAAATTCAAATTAGAATCGACCTCCAACTCTTCCCTTAGAGATCCTTTTAAAGGCCTTAAACCTCTTGGTTTTTCTCATCAAAAAAATTGCAAGTTTGGTGCCCTTCTTCCTCTTCTTTTCTTCTGAGATTACTGACGGTTTAATCTTAATTTGGCCAACAAAAATTAGACCAATTCTCATAAAAAATTAGGTAAATTTCTCTAATCATCTTCCACTCAATCTTCTATAGGTTTTAAGTTGGGATTTTTGCCAATTGTTCAGCCAAAACTCTGTTGAAATCATGGATTTTTGGGTTCCCCTGTTTTTTCTATTTTGTTTTGATTTTTCATCATCATTGGGCTGCCACCAGTCATCGGACCTGGTTGGTTGTCTTCGCTAGGGACTACCCCCTCCATCCTTAGGGATCGCTAGCAGGGAAGAGGCATCAGGAACAAGGGGAGCACAAGCACCCCTGTTACGTGAAAGAAGAAGGGGAAGAGAGAGGATGCGTGAGGTCCTCTATTCTCTCGTGAAGAAAAAAAAAGAAGAAAGAAAAAAAAAAAGAAAAAAAAAGAGAAAGAGTTTCTCTTTTTTCCCTATCCTCCTTTTCTGTATTGAATCCTGCTTTCTCTCTCTAATTTCTCTCTCTACAGACTTTTTTTCTAAAATTTTCTCTCTCTAGATTGATTCTCTCTCTCTTGATGGATTTCTCTCTCATGAAGTTATTTTTCTAAGATTAACCCAGTGAAGGACTTCCTTTTTGATGATTTTGATAAAATTTAGTGAACAGTCCGATCTTAAGTAGGATTTTGATTTGGAATTTGTTTAGATCTAATTCTAAATTAAAATTAATGCAAAAATATAATTTACATAATAGGCACTGAAGAATCTCCTAAAGGTTAATCGATCTGTTCGTTCAGTGGTTTGTGAAAGGTAAATAATAAATCATCTTCTCAAAATATTTCATATTTATTTTGAAAGTAAATAATTATTCTTAAAATTATATATAATTTATGAAATTATGTTTTGAACGAAAAGTGATTTTGAAATACAGTGATTTATTGATTATGTATATGTTCAGTAGAAATTATGATATATTATGATACAAAAGTATTTTGATACAGATCGGATTTATGCTCTCAGCCTAACTATGTTTCAGTGGATTCTGCTAGGATTATACGTTAGTACTCAGTGGATTCTGTCAGTGAGAGTTGTTTGCTGGTATTTAGTAGGCCCTGCTAGTAGGGGTTATGCGCTAGTATTTAGTGGATCTTGCCAGTGGGGGTTATGCGCTGGTATTCAGTGGATCCCACCAATGGGGGTTAAACGTTGGTCATAGTCGTGACTGTTGAGTTATGAGTATTTTGATTTGAATCAGATTTATGATTATATTATATATAAATATTTAAAAAGATTGAATTTGTATTGAATTACTATGAAATATATTTTGATGTTTATTCACGATATTATTCTTAAATATTATATAATATCTAAAATGTCTAGTTAAGATATTTGTTACTTACTGGGTTGTCTAGCTCATTATCCCTCTTTTTATTTTTTTCAGATTCAGATAATTAATTACGAGCGTGGGTAATAATATTGGGACAGAGCTTTTAGATGTAAGATTTAGTATTCTCGACTTCATTGAACTTAGATCTATTATTTTTTTTTTTAGTAAAACTTTATTGGATGTAAGATATTTGATTTAGTTATTTGAATTAAAATTGAATAATAATTATTGAAATTTTATTCCGCTATGATGCATTGATATAATGATGAGATACCTTGCATACTTATTGAGAGAGTTCTTCATAAGTATACGACGGTTGCCACAGCCTTCGGCTCACGATCACGGGTTGGAGGCATGACAGTAGACCTATTAGAAGAAGAGAACTTTAATTTTGCTTGAAATTTCTTCAAATCTCTTGATGGCTCAAGTATATCCCTTTACATAGAGAATTTTACAACTTTTCAACTATCTTCTACATAAAATACTAAGAGTCATATTTATAAGCAACACTTTGGTTTTATATATGGAGAGAAATTCTAAGAAAATTCATAGGAAATATTAAACGTCATTGCTGATAGCATATGTAATGGTGGTGGAACATACAACAATAGTATGAGAAACTATATAAAACAATGGAGAATACAACTTTTTCTCACAAACCCTCTCCTTTTTTTTCTATTCTGGATACCACTTCACCACCCACGTACATTCTACAACAACCACCTATTTATAGGTATAAGAAATGACCTTTTGACTTCCCTAATAAATTTATCATTTAGACTTCCCATGTGACTCTTAGATTTTTCATGTGACTCTTGGCTTTTCCATGTGACTTTTGGTTTTTTTCCACTTCAATTAAGTTTACAAAATGACCTTTCGATTTCTTCAAATACATTTAATATTTGCTTTTTCCAACACCCCCCCTTAAACTTAATTGTTCTTTCTTCATCATGCCAAGAGAACTTTTAAACTTGGTGAAGAGCTCTGCTCCTAATGGTTTAGTGAATATGTCGGCAACTTGATCTTATGTCTTCACATACAGTAGCTCTACTTCTTTGTTCTTCAAATGTTTCCGGATTGAATGAAAACGCACATCAATATGCTTGCTTCTTTGATGATACATCGGGTTCTTTCCTAGTGCAATAGCCGACTTGCTGTCAATGCTTATCTTGGTAGGTTCCTTTTGCTCAAAATGAACTTCCTTCAGCAAGCTTCTTAGCCATATAGCATGTGATACACATGCGGATGCAGCAACATATTCGACTTCACATATAGAAAGAGTAACAATAGGTTGCTTCTTTGACATCCATGAAAAAGCTGCATCTCCCATAGAAAATACAAATCCGGAAGTACTCTTCCGATCATCCATGTCTCCAGCCCAATCACTATCCGAATAGCCCACAAGTTCAAAGTTACTATGATGAGAATAAAATAGTCCATCAGTAATAGTACCTTGGATGTAACGAAGAATTCTCTTTGCTGCCTTCCAGTGCATTAATTTGGGCTCCTCCATGAATCTGCTGACTAGGCCGACTGCATATAGAATATCCGGCCTAGTACATGTCATGTACCTCAGACATCCTACCAAGCTTCTAAAGAGAGTAGGGTCCACAATCTCTCCTTCATCTTCTTTTGACAGCTTTGCTCCACAATCAACGGGGGTGCTTATAGGGTTACAATCTTTCATCTTGAATTTCTTCAAGATTTCTTTGGCATAACCTTCTTGAGATAAGAAAATTCCTTTTTGATATTGTTTGACCTCCAAACCCAGAAAATATGTCATTAACCCCATGTCTGTCATCTCAAACTCCTTCATCATGGCATGCTTGAACTCCTCAAACATTTGTAGATTATTACCTGTAAAAATAAGATCATCCACATACAAACACACAAGTAGAATGTTAGAATTTTTCTCCTTTACATATACAGCATGCTCATAGGGACATTGCTTGAAGCCATTTGCTTTGAAGTAGCCATCAATTCTTGAGTTCCATGCTCTTGGAGCTTGTTTTAAACCATAAAGTGCCTTCCTTAGCTTTAAAACCTTCTCTTCATGTCCCTTCTTCACATACCCTTTGGGTTGTTCAACATATACTTCTTCTTCTAGAAAGCCATTTAGAAATGCCGACTTCACATCTAACTGGTAGATGTTCCAATTACTCTGTGCAGCCAAAGAAATCACCAGACGAATGGTCTCCATGCGTGCTACGGGAGCAAATACCTCCTCGTAGTCAATTTCGGCTTGCTGCTTGTAGCCTTTAGCTACTAATCGAGCTTTATATTTCTCCACCTTTCCTTCTGCATTCTTCTTTACCTTATATACCCATTTCACTCCAATGGGTTCATGACCTTCTGGAAGAGTAATAAGTTTCCATGTGTTATTCTTCTGGATTGCCTTCATCTCTTCATTCATGGCCATCCTCCAGTTTTCATTCTTCACTGCTTCTTCAAAAGAGATTACATCCTCATTAGCATACAAACAAATAAGATTAAGGGGATTCGTCACCTCATAGAGATCTTGAATGCTTCTTGTCTTTCTGGATTCTTCATTTGAAGATGGAGATCTCGTGCTAGGTGATGAAGGTGATGTGGGATCTTCAACTTGAGCCTTCACTTGTACTTCTTCTTCTTGCACCTCTATCATGTTGGTGCCCCAATTCCAGATTCCTTCTTCATTGAATTTCACATCACGGCTTATGAGGATCTTCTTCGCCTTTGGATCATAAAGTTTGTATGCTTTGGATCTCTGATCATATCCTATAAAGATGCAAGGATAACTCTTGTCATCAAGCTTGCTTCTCCTTTGATCTGGGATGTGTGCATAGGCAATGCAACCAAATACTCTCAGATGAGATACATCTGGCCTATATCCATTCCATGCTTCTTGAGGGGTCCTTCCTTCAAGATTCTTTGTTGGGCAGCGGTTGAGAATGTATACCACACAATTCACAGCTTCCGCCCAAAACTCTTTTGGTATTTCTTTCGTCTTCAACATGCTTCTCACCATGTCAAGAATGGTCCGATTCTTCCTTTCTGCTATGCCATTTTGCTGGGATGAGTATGGTGCAGTCAAAGTCCTCCAAATACCTTGAGATTTGCAGAACTCCTCAAATGCCTTCGAGGTGAACTCTCCTCCTCGATCTGATCTCAAAGCTTTGATTTTGCACCCGGTTTGGTTCTCCACAAGAGCTTTGAACCTTTTGAATGTCTCCAGGGCCTCACGTTTCTCCTTCAAGAGATACACCCAAGTTTTTCTGCTAAAATCATCAATAAATGTTAGAAAATAATGACGACCTCCAAATGAGGCCGGTGTGATGGGACCACAAATATCCGTATGGATGAGTTGCAAAGGCCTTCGGGCTTGATGAAATGACTCTTTTGGGAAGCTAGCTCTTGAGTGTTTTCCAATAATACATCCTTCACATATTCCTTCAGGGGTATCCTCAATGAGAGGTAATCCCTTCACCATCGCCTTCGAAGATAAGAGTTTCAAGAAACCAAAGTTCACATGCCCGAACCTCAAGTGCCATAGCCATGTGTCATCCTTCATGCATGCACTCAAGCACTTTGTCATAACATACTTGATGTTCAATATAAACATTCGGTTCTTGGTCATAGGTACTTTTGCAATCAGCTGATCATGTTTTCTTAAGTAAAGATATCTACCTTCCATAACAACATCAAATTCTTTTTCTAATAATTGACCAAGACTTAAGATATTTGTTTTCATATTAGGCACATAGTAAACATTAGAAATGAACTGTTGAGAACCATTCTTGAGTTGAATTAGGATTTTACCTATCCCCTTCACTTGAACTTTTGAGGTATCACCGAAAGAAACATTGCCTTCCACTGTCTCATCTAACTCTTTGAACATGTGTTTGTACCCGCACATATGATTGCTTGCACCGGTATCCAAGTACCAAATATTTTCATTGGAACCTTCTTCTCCCTTCTCTGCTAGTAGCAAGATACCATCTTCTCCTTCCTCCTTTTTTGCATAGTTGACCTTCTCATGCACTTGGTTATTCTCATTATGGTAACATTCTGAGGAGTAATGACCATATTTACCACAAGTATAACATTTAATTTTACTTTTGTCATACCTTCGTCCTCCTCTTGAGAAACCTCGTTGCCTTCTTCCGCCAGAGGGACCTTGTGTGCTTTCTTCATTAGGTAAGACTCCTGTGCCTCCTCTTCCTCTGCCATGTCCAAAGGAACCTCGTCCTCGTCCACGGCCTCGTTCATGACCGTATCCGCGGGTATAACTATGACCGCGATTTATTTGACTGCTTTCGCTAGTTGGGCCATCCTTCTTCTCATTGATGGTGAGCTTGCACTTCAAGGCTTGCTCCAAGGATTCTTCTTTCCGCATCAAGATTCTTTGCTCATGGACTTGTAGAGAACCCATGAGTTCATCAACTGTCATAGTGTCCACATCTTTGGACTCTTCAATTGCAGCTACAACATAGTCAAACTTCTGATCCAAGGATCTTAGGATCTTCTCCACCACACGCTTGTCCTCTACATTCTCACCATTTCTTTTCATTTGGTTTACATTAGAAAGAACCTTTGTGAAGTAATCCGAGATGGATTCTCCTTCCTTCATCTTCAAAGTCTCGAACTCGCCTCTCAACATTTGGAGGCGCACCTTCTTCACTTTCTCAACGCCCTTATGAGCGTTCTCAAGGATCTCCCAAGCTTGTTTTGAGTTGGTGGCACAAGCAACCTTCTCGAATCCGGCTTCATCTAGCCCTTGATAGATGAAATAAAGGGCCTTCTTGTCTTTTTTTCTTTGATCGACAAGCGCCGTTCTTTGTGCCGCCGTTTGTGCGCGGTCATCTTGGGGTTCTTCATATCCCTTTTCAACAACCTCCCAAATATCTTGAGAGCCTAGCAATGCCTTCATTTGGATGCTCCAATTCTCATAATTGGTGGTGGTGAGTCGTGGAATGGAGAATTGCATGCTGTTGGACATATTTCCAATCTTCGGGCTCTGATACCACTTTGATAGAATATGTAATGGTGGTGGAACATACAACAATAGTATGAGAAACTATATAAAACAATGAAGAATACAACTTTTTCTCACAAACCCTCTCCTTTTTTTTCTATTCTGGATACCACTTCACCACCCACGTACATTCTACAACAACCACCTATTTATAGGTATAAGAAATGACCTTTTGACTCCCCTAATAAATTTATCATTTAGACTTCCCATGTGACTCTTGGATTTTCCATGTGACTCTTGGCTTTTCCATGTGACTTTTGATTTTTTTCCACTTCAATTAAGTTTACAAAATGACCTTTCGATTTCTTCAAATATATTTAATATTTGCTTTTTCCAACAATTGCTAATAACAAGATAATATTAATTTGGTCTCCGAATTTTAACATCATTTCTTGAAACAAGGACTCTTGGAAACACAAAAAACTCTTTGACTAATAAATAGCATCCTTTGATTCTAGAAAATATCAAACATGGACTCTAAGATGTATACGTGCACAATTAAGTTTCTATTTCCAACATTTAGAGCATCGATGGATCAGTGGATACCTGCCTCTGCTATGTTCTATGGAGGAAGCGATGCTTCTGGCACCATGGGTATAGGGTGGCCTGCATTACATTTCCTTAGCCTTTATCTATGTTTATACCCACCATTAATTTGTTTTGAATGCTTTAGTTGTTTGGATGTATGAGCTCCAAAATTAAATCCGGTGAGAACAGCTTTTGCCTTACTCTAGGCAAAAGCATCTCAATGAAACAGCTGAGGGGCCAACCTTTTATTTTCTTTCAAGCTTAACCTTTAGCATCAAGCACTTGGCTGACTTAAGTATATATAAAGAGCCCACCCTTTATTTTCCACTTTGAATGAATCCTAGTTTTTTGGGCATCATGCGCCTGTCTAAACTCAACAAGTCTGACTTTGATAGTAAGCCTAATGCATAAAAATGAGTCGAAGAACTCTCAGACCTCTCATATTCAATGCAAGTAGACTAATATTGCTTGGGATGCCAAAAATTTGTCTAGCTGTCTACATACATAAAGAACATTTTGAGCTAGGTGTTGCCTGAATGAAGGAAGGTATATATGGGAATAATCTATACAATAATGGATATGGTATCAAGAATACGGCACTGAGCACGGCACTCTTCAACAGCGGCAGCTCGTGGGGTACATGCTTCCAAATAGTTTGTGATGCAAGCAAGTCACAGTGGTGGAAGAAAGGCACGTCCATCACAGTCACAGCTACCAACTAACTGCCCTCCCAACTACAGCCTGCCCAATGACAGTGGTGGGTGGTGCAACCCACTGAGGAAGCACTTCGACATGTCGTCTCCGCCAGCTTGGGAGACCATCGCCATCTACTGAGGAGGGATAGTGCCTGTTAAGTATAGGAGGCAATCAAATTCTAATGTGCACACAAAATTTAATCTAGCTCTAGGTGCTTGTTTGGTCTGCCATATATTTTGAGGTCATCTTTAAGTGATTATTATACTTTTACCTGCAGGATTTCATGCAGCAGAACTGGAGGCATCAGGTTCACCATCAATGGTAAGGACTACTTCCAGCTGGTTTTGGTATCTTACTTGAACGGACAGAGCCTATCGTTCGGGGTGCAGACCGATGATGGTCGGGTAGGACTGCATACAATGCGGCACCTTCCACCTGGAAGGTCGGCGATACCTACACCACATCGATCCAATTTTAACAATTCATCTGGTATTATCCTGTTCTTTTGGCGGTCAGGTAGTTTCAACACAACGCAGCAACAGCATGCGGTTGTGATCTTCTTGTGTCGAAATTTGCTTCCTCGTCCCTCTTTATTATATCAGATTTTGTATTACCTAGGCTGATGCTTAGATTTAGTTTGCCCACCTAGCAGCATATATGATCCTGGGGAACAAATGATAAAAAGCTCCCCTTGGTTCTGTTTGGGGGTCCATTCTGTTCACAAGTTGCTTTTTAATACTTTCAGTTAAAGCTAAAGCACTCCCGAATTTGATTCCAGGAATAACAATCTTTCTCATTAAATTAAGCAAGAATACCTGTGGAGTCAGATGCTCTCTGCATTACCTGATATGTTTGGCTTAACAGTTCACATTAATAGACAACATTTTGTTGCGTTCGTAAACTTGAAGAGGACCAGAAATTTACTTCCCAACCAGACAACTTACCATGGATTCGGCACTCTCAAAAATAGAACCCTATGTCATTAACAGCCCGCAGTCCTCATCATAAAGAGCCTAATCAAGAACTAGTTAACATCGGAACGATGGCAATTGAGACTATGGCTTTCTATTTATTTTCATCTTCACCATAGCTCGGGCACTTTCATGGCTGTGATTATCCAGGCATCACAGAACAATAAAGCCCCCAGTAAATCCAGTTTACTAGAGGTTTTTTTGAAAATAATAATAATAATAGTAAAGATCAAAGCAAATTGACATGGTAAACCTAAATTTATCCTAATTCATCTCTAATCTTTCAGCGACAATGTACCAAACACCGAGTGTTTTACTAGTCAATATAGAATTGACTTATAACAGCTTGATATTGTTACTAACAAATTAATACATGAAATTGTATATTTATAAACACTAAAATGAGAAATATGGATGTGTTATCTGAGGCTACTGGAAAAACATCTATAAGAGAGTTCTATAAATTCACCATACATAATAAGGCACCCTTACAGCAACAATTGAGACGACCATATATTTAGCAGAAAAAAGACTACTATTATGCCAATTTAAATAACAAGTGCTTACTCAAAAAAAAAAAAAAAAAAGAGCATCTAAAGGCGCCTTATGAAATCAACAGTTGCCAAAGGCATTGTGAATTCCTATAATGATCATGAGATCGTGAAATCATATTCATTGGTCCGGTATGTTGGGTTTTGTTGGTTTGGCTCATGCAAGCAACAGGGCACCCCCCCACCATGACGCTACAAGCATCATGGTGAAGATAGGCGAAGAAGGATTTTAATGAGAGCATAAAAGTCAAGTGATACCAGTTCGACCATCATTTTTTCTACAACAAACTTCATGTAGAAAATATACCATTGAGAAGCAGAAAAATGCAAAGCATAGCTTACATTTCCTTGCTATCATCTTCCTTCACATACTGCCTGTGTGGTACCATTTCGAGCATCTCCCAAAGTAGCAATTCCACAATCCTTCAGCTAGACTATCCACCTCGAGAGATGTAACATCGTCATCAAAGACACCATTACTTTTTCCTGCCTCTAGCCTTCCTGCAAATATTATTCTCTCCCCATCTTCATCCCATGCACTAATTGACTTCAACAGAAAGCAGCCCATTTTGATGCGATCATTATATATGCTAAAGTTCACTTCATCATAGATTTGGTATACTCTGGATTCAGCCATTCCCTCATTGACAAGTAAGATCTCTCTCGCCGCTTGTTTCTCAGATGATACAAACATATAAACTGCCACAAAACACACTGCAGTGGAAAGTACAAGAGGAGAGAAAAAGTGCAGAATTTTCGAAAACGGAGGGCAGAACATGAACAGAAGGAGGGCACAAGAGAGTGAGAAAGCAACAGCAAGACGATTGTGCAGGGCATTCACCAAATTAGCTTGCAGGTTTTCCAACAGAACAAGAAGACAAACAAACATGGCCATGTAAGAGATAGATTAAAATTAGCCATTTAGCCCGCACTGCTGGATTTATAGAAGGGAATATATTCGTTAGACTTCATGGTGGGTCATCATTACCGACTGAGGACACTATTCTTGTCCAGTGGAAGCAAAGTTGGAAAACAGAATATTACCTTTAAATTGTGAATAATAAAACGCGTGCTTGAGAAGGAGAATTGCACGAGAATAGATTCATGTTTTCATTAACAATATATAGACCCTGACTTGCAAAGGAGAAGTGCCGTGGTGGTTTGTACTTTCCAGCGTCGATAGACAACAGTAGTAGCTACCATCCACCACCAAACATGTAAAGGAAAGGAGAACTTCCTCTTCTATAATTTCTTCTTCCACACAAAAGCAACAGGCATCATCAATATACTTTTATATTAGTTCTAGTATTACCGAATCTGATGCCTAGTCTTTATCAGCAAGCACAATTAATGGTGGCTCCTGGACTTGATGCTACTACTACTTTGCAGCAGAATAAAAGATTATTTTAGTCAACAGTTTTTTGATGCAGGTGGTGGCATAAGAAAAAAGTGATGGGAATTTAACTTCAGAAAAAACATTCAAGAAGATCAATGTAGTTATTTTTCCCTAACATAGAAACATATATGCATCAATAAATTTTTCTTCTACACAGCATAAATATGCGGAGTTAACTATATTGTCCCCCAAGAGTCCATGAGTTTGTGTTGGCTCATATTGACGAGCAAAACAATTATATATTCTCGGTATTTCCTTCTTTATTAATTCAAATAAGCTTCTTGGATGAGAAAGAAGCAAGAAAGGAGAAAGAAAGCAATTAATTACCCTCTCCTCAAAACCCAGCTAGTTCTCTCATCTCAAAATTGGTGATATTTGTTCAAATCATAATGTAAATACTGTCCAAGACTTTTTGCTTCATCATTACTATCAAAATAGTTCGAGGACATCCAATTTTTGGCCTTCATACATACATGGTAGTAAAATATGTAACTTCATTGCCTAATAGCATACATGAACTTTATGCTGCCGGTTGCTTATTTCTCAAGTCCATAAGCATCTAATACCAAACATTGAACAACATATCATATGAGATGAGATGGATTATCCTCTTCTTAAGAGGAAGAGCATCTACTCATATCAAATTTTGAACTATCAAATCAAGATTTAGATATACCAAATTCAATAAAATCAAGAAAGTTAAGGGGGAAACAAGTTCCCCTCTCTTGAATCCCATCCTTCCTCTCTCCCTTGTTCCCAAACTAACTCCCCTCTTCCATTCAACTGCCACCACCATCCACTGCTCTCTCCCAAACTGACTCCTCTCCTCCATTCAACCACCATCCATCCCACCACATTTTCCACCCCTTCTCTACCTTAGCTCAACAACCACCACATCCCCTTTGCTTTACTACCCTCCATTCATGACATCCCATCATGCTCACAATATATAGCGCCATATCTATCACAAGCCAAATATTATCAACCCCCTCCTTAATCCTACTAGGAAGGAAAAAATAATTCCCTTAACTTGCTCAACCTGAATCTCTTAAAAATATTATAAAAAAGTGAAAAAATTGGTGAAAGTATGATCTAGATCTTTGTTCATTGATGCATAACAAATTGATATACATAATCTATAAATATATTAGTGAAGTCTGCCATTGCACAATTCAAGTTGGGTTCCTCTTTAGCTAAAAGAGGACATATCTTTCCTAAAATCAATATGGCTAATACAAATAATCATGAAAAATCTAAAATCCCATAGAAGGTAGATCTTGACATCTATTACCGCTAAAATCTGGGTCACGGTCGAAGAGGCTGAAGCGGTGGTGTGTCCTACCAGAAGAGAAACATACAAGTAAGTCCTGACCAGAGTTGGCTCTGATAAAGACCCTTTGACACTTAAGTCAGATAATGGAGGAAATAGATAAAGAGAAGTGTAGAGAGATTATTTCACATGTACCTTGAGGGGTCCCCTAGAGGTCTTTTTGTAGACTAAGGTTGAAAAATCATTTTAGAAAGTTACGTGACCGATTCAGACGCGACATGGCGAGATTTTTGGTCAAGATTAATGAGATAGTTGTTGCACCTAACTTTTTTATTTCGAAGCCAACTGAATATCATGAGTATTTTTGAATTTTGAAATGAGGGTGTGGATTGGATTGGACCAGCTTCTTTCATTAAGACTTCAGCTTGGTCTGATGGAAGCAAGTGTTGAAAGAAAAAGGCGGTTGGGGCCGATCGCGCTCAGTGAGATGAAGACTAGTGAGGGTTGACATACGCCTACGACTGAAGTCAGAGATCAGCCAGTTCAGGTGTCCTCCTATCTGTAGATGTTGGATAGATGTTGAATGCTAGTTGACATAGAGACTGAGACAGGTTTGATGCCGAAGTCAGAATCGATCAATCCTGGGTGTTCCACCCAGGAAGGTCACTAGAAGTCAAGGATCGTCAGGGGCCGAAGCTGGGATCAGGTTGCACCACGTACCCTTCTACCAGCTTATATGTTTGGCCAAAGGAGAAACATCCCCCCCCAATGCATGCCCCCTACTCCTAAATTTGGTTCCGATGAAAAGAGTGAAGGAAAAACCGCCTTTTTCCTGTGTAGAACCTTCCAGATTTCATCAAATCTAGGGTGGAATAAATTAAAAATTTTTATCCTACGCTATTTCAGATCTAATGTCTATTAGATCTAATTTTATTATCTGATACTTAAAATCTAAAATTAAATCTAAAAGTATGAGAAATATAGACATACCTCAAGGGTAATCTAATTACCCTGTAGATGATCGCAGCATTACCTGAGGTTCTGATGTAGCCACGCAAGTGCCTAGCCTCAACCAGTATCCACTCAGGTAGAATCTAGAACATCTTCTCCTTGTGATTCTACGCTCCAAAAATTAGATAAATATCTAATTTGGAAGTACTTCAGAACTCCTTCTGAAGTTAGAGCAGCAGCCTGTCGAAGATGTCCTGCAGCCTTCTGTTCCAGGCATCACCACGCCTTGTACCTTTGCCAGATGAACGTCCAACTTCTTGGATGTGAAGAGGGGAGAAAGGAGAGTAGGGAGGATGTGGAGAAGAGGAGAGGGGGTGGAAGCTAATGGATTTTTTTCATAAAATAAATTCTATCTTGAAACCCTAGGTGCGGTAGGGTTTATATAGATCCTGTATGCTGTGCAGTGCCACATCATTCGATCAATCAAAAAATTCTAATAAATTTTGAAAAAATTCTAATTGATGGAGTGATGTCATCTGATTACATCAGAGAAGAATCCCCATGCTCTCTCCTATGTTGGCACCAACATTGGATAAGCACAAATAAGGTGGCGCCAAAGAGTCCAAGTTTATCAAGACTCTTTGGTTCTTATCCATTTGGGGCGCCCACTTAAATCCAATTGAGCTCATGCCATAATCTGATTATGGCACCCAATTTGAAGTGAATTGGACATGTGGACACTCCACAAAAATCCTCCAATGAATCTTCTTCAGTTTAAGACCCATATGTCAACTTTTGATAGATGTCCTAAAATGAAATTGGCAGATGCTAGAAATTAGCAGGTGTTGTCTTAAATTCATCTCATGAATTAAGACAAACTTTTTCTGAGCTGGACAAGCTTCAATTAGACTAAGAAAAATCTTTTCAAGGTTCTCTGGATGAGTCAGATCACATTTGGCTCAGTAGAGACAGAAAAGATTACACGAGGAGAAAGTTAGGCTCAATCGAGTGCTAGGATGATTTCTTTGAACCTAATTGGATCTTATCCACATCAATTGAGGTAGCCTAATTGATGACATCCAGACCCTAACCCTTGTTTGTGTGACCCAGTTAGGTTCAATTCAGTATGGTAATGAGACATGTCATGATCTCATCATCGACATCATCGAAACTCCTTTCGATTGACCAGAACTCTTCTGATTCAGACAATTAGAATGATCGATCATCAAAATCATTCTAATTGCTTCCAAAATCCACCAGTGACACCTAGCAGTATATGGTGGCAACTCATCAGAACTGAAGATGAACCTCTTGGTGTAGCTACCTCTGTGATTGAGTTCTTCTATCATGAGTCCCGACTGAATTAGGGTTAAGGTGAACTCGTCAAACCCAACATCAGACATATGAATCAATCGATCGATCCGAGTTCGATGTGAAACCCCAATGAAAAACTCTTTTCCATTATTTCACTCTACCATGGCCATGGGCTTAAGGACTCGATCTTTTGATCATCATAGGACTACTCCTCTCATCTACCGAGGTTGATAGATCCCATCTTGGTGCGATCTGGTTCCTACACTGGATATGCTACAGCCAACATACACCTCAGAATTCCGAATGGCTAGGAGATCGAGTTATAGTGTAGTCAAACTATAACACACTTAAGGTGAACCATCGATGCACCTTAGGTCAAAGAACTAGACACACAACTGCAGCATCGAGCTAGTCATTGACGAGAAGGTAGACTTCCTTATGACTGCTCGAGGTGGTCACGCTCAGTACTCTCATTCTCAATGAATACCTGTACTCTCACTCCAGTGTCTCCACACCGTAGACTCAAGACTCATCTATTCTAAGGAAGCGATCATACACCAACCTTCGGGATCGATCACCATCCTCATGATGATCCTATGGTCGAAGCAGTTTATGAGTTAGTTATGTAAATTCATGTCTTAAATTTTTAACTCTTGAAAATATGAATTTACATTCCCACTAACTCAAAGGATGTATCACAGACATAATGTACACAATGTGATAGAATAATAATCTTTTTATTCATTTATAGTCAAAATTATAAATTTGCCCTTAGATCTGTATAGGAATGTGTTAGCCGATCTGGTATCTAGGGTACACATCTAACAAACTCCCACTTGATCTAATGCCAATTGGCTACATATCTAAGTCCCATCTTCTCAAGGTAGGCTTTGATTTTCTGTTGGCCCAATGGCTTAGTCAGCGGGTCTGCCACATTGTCTGTGGAGTCGACTCTCTTGACCTCGACATAACCTTTTTCGAAGTAACCACGGATCAGATGGAATCGCCGCTCGATGTGCTTGGACTTCTGGTGAGATCTTAGCTCCTTAGCTAGGGCTATGGCACCATTATTATCGCAGTAAAGAGGTATGGCATTCGATGACATCACTCCAAGCTCTGCGATAATTTTTTTGTACCAGAATGCCTCCTTCATAGCTTTCGATGCAGCAATATACTCTGCCTCCATGGTGGAATCTGCAATTACCGTTTGCTTGGAACTCTTCTAGCTAACTGCACTACCATTGCAAATGAACAGACTCCCAGATGTCGACTTTCGATCATCTATATCAGATATAAAGTCTGAGTCTGTAAATTTCTGAATATGGAGTTCTCCATTTTCAAAGACTAGAAACATATCTTTAGTCCTTCTCAAGTACTTAAGGATACATTTCATAGAAGTCCAGTACTCTTCGCCTGGATTCGACTGATATCTGCTTGTGACACTCACAGCATGGGCTATATCAGGTCGTGTACATAGCATGGCAAATATGAGGCTCCCTATTATCAAAGCATAAGGGATCTTGCTCATGCATTCAATCTCCTTAGGTGTGCTAGGGCACATCATCTTGGAGAGATGAATGCTATGTCTAAAAGGCAATAAACCTCTTTTGGAGTTATCCATGCTAAACCTTTTTAGCACCTCCTCTATGTACATCTTCTGTGAAAGTCTTAGCATCCTATTTGGTCTATCTCTATAGACCTTAATACCCAGTATAAAGGATGCCTCTCCTAGATCTTTCTAGAGAACTCCTTAGACAACCATACTTTGACTGAGGTCAACATGAGAATGTCATTCCCAATTAGGAGGATGTCATCTACGTACAATACGAGGAAGACAACTGCACTCTCACTGACCTTTTTGAACACACATGGTTCCTTCTCGTTCTTGATGAAACCAAATATTTTGATCACATCATTGAAATGAGTATTCTAACTCCGAGATGCTTACTTAAGTCCATAAATGGACCTTTACAGTTTGCAGACCTTGTGATCATCATCACTGGATGTGAAACCAAGTGGCTATTCCATATAGATATCTTTCTCAAGATATCCATTTAAGAACACCATTTTCACGTCCATTTGTCATATTTCATAATCGAAATAGGCTGCAACAGCAAGCAATGTGTGGATGGATTTTAGCATGGCTACGGACGAGAAGGTATCCTGATAGTCAATGCCTTCGCGCTGACTATAATCTTTCGCTATGAGCCTAGCCTTGAATGTCTTCACATTTTCATCTGCACCTATCTTTCTCTTGATGATTCATTTACACCCAATAGGTACAATACCTTCAGGTGGATCTACCAAGGTCCATACTTGGTTTGAGTGCATCGAGTCAATTTCTGATCTCATTGCCTCTAACCATTTCTCGAAATCGATATCTGATATCGCCTCATCATAGGTCTTGGGATCATCACCATAAACCCCATTTTCTGTGAGGAACATTTCCTCTACATCCTCTTGTATGGTACCTAAGTACCTTTCAGGAGGATAGAAAATCCTAGTCGATCTACGAGGTGGAAGAGGTTGTGTTAGGATTGGTTCTGATTGATTAGGTTCCTTAGGTTCTTTAGCTCGTTGCTCTTAGGAGACATTCTCCTTGAGCTTAATTATTCTTTCGATGCCACCATCTTGAATAAACTATTTTTCAAGAAAAATAGCATTTCAACTCACAATCACATTGTGATCTTTCAGAATATAAAAATAATATCTTAATGACTATTTAGAAAATCCTATGAACCGAGCTCTAAAAGATCTGAACTCTAACTTGTCCATCTGCTGTCTTTTGACATGAGCCAGACAACCTCAAATTCTGAGATGATTCAGACTTGGCTTCTTACCATGCCATATCTCATACGGTGTGGTAAGAATAATTTTAGAAGAAACTCTATTCAATACATAAATTGCTGTCATGAGACAATGTCCCCAAAGAAATTCTGGGAGGTCTATGAAGCTCATCATGGAACAGACCATATCTAATAGGGTCCGATTTCTCCATTCTGAAACTCCGTTGAGTTGAGACATTCTAGGTGGAGTCCATTGAGAGACTATACCATTATCCTTAAGATAGTCTAAAAATTTCTGACTAAGGTATTCACCTCCTTGATATGATCGAAGAACCTTAATGGGCTTTTCTGTTTGTTTTTCTACCTCATGTCTGAATTCTTTGAATCTTTCAAAGGCTTCAGACTTGTGTTTCATTAGAAACACATATCCGTACCTAGACATATCATCAGTAAAGGTAATGAAGTAAACAAAGTTGCCTCTAGCCGGCACATCAAATGTGCTGCACACATCCGTATGTACTAGGAAAAGTAGGTCTGTGGCCCTTTCCCCATGTCCCACAAAAGGAAGCTTGGTCATTTTGCCTTGAAAGCATGATTCACAAATTGGATATGACTCGAAAGTCAACGGACTTAATAGCCCAGATTTCTCCAATTTGTTAACCCTGTCTTCCGCTATATGACCTAGCCTTAGGTGCCATAGATACTTATCATTTAGACTATCTCTAGGCCTTTTAATTCCTATGGCATTCACATTTTGCTCAATATTAAAAATAGATACATCAACATGTAACTGATAGAGACCATTAATAACAAAACCATTTGCAACTTTATTATTTTCATAAAATATGTTACAATAGTCCTTATGAAAGCTAATCACATAGCCTTCTTGTACTAAACATGAAACAGAAATCAAATTCCTACTTGCTGTAGGCACATAATAACAGTCTCTTAAAACTAAACTAATCCTAATGGTAATCACAGAGGATAGGTTCCTACGGCCACAGCAGCAACTCTTGCTCCATTCCCGACACGTAGGATCATCTCCCCATCCCTCAGCCTCCTGCTCTCCTCAAGATCCTGCATAGAAGTGCACAAATAAGCACTAAAACTAGAGTCAAGCACCCAACTGGATGCAGAAGAAATCGTAAGATTAGATTCGATAATGAGCATACCTTCAGAAGGACCATCCTTCTTGTTCTTCAGGGTGGCCAGGTACTGAGGATAGTTCTGCTTCCAATGGCCTTCTGACAGACAGTGGAAATACTTTCTCTTTTCAGAAGCCTTCTTCTTCGGTCCTGTCTTCTTGTTCTTGCCATCCACCTTCTGCTTCTTCACGGACTTCTTTTTCTTTCCAAAAGACTTTCTCTTGGAAGAAGTCTGCTCCACAGTAAGAATTGAGCCTTTTGAACCTTTCATTGAAAGCTCAACCGTAACCAGCATATTCATTAACTCGGCCAAGGTACATTGCATCTTATGCATATGGAAGTTCATGATGAACTGACCATATGCATCGGACAAGGACTGAAGGATCACATCAATCTGAAAATTTTTGTCTAAGATGATATCGAGCTTCTCAAGCTCCTCAAGATCTTTGATCATTGTCAAACAATGATCTTGGACTGACTGTCCATCACGCATCTTGGTCTTAAAAAGTCTTTGACAGACTTGATACTTGGCTATGCGACTCTGTTCACCAAACAACTCTTGTAGATGAGCCAACATTTGGCAGGTAGTCAAAATATTTTTATGTTGGCACTGCAAATCATCAGACATTGCACCCAACATGTAGTACCTGGCTTTGTTATCATCATCCGTCCACTTTTCCAGAGATGCTCTCTGTTCAGCAGTCGGACGTGCTGGCATGGCAGGTGGGTCCTGGTCCAAGACATGAGTCAATTTTTTAGAATCCAGAATAATTCTGTAGTTCCTTAACTAGTCCTTAAAATTTGATCCAGTCAGTCTATGAGTGTCTAGAATTTTAGTCAGGGAGTTTGAGGCAGACATGTTTCCTGTAGAGAGTCAAAAGTTTCTAGTTAGATTTTGTAATCAGACTCAACCAATTTATTTAGGGTTTTCATTTTTAAACAAATTAGGCTCTCAATATTTTCTCAAATCCCTACACTCCCTTGGTAGAGATGTGAAAATCTCCATGATTAGTGATTTCTAGTGGGTGGTGCAGTCTCATCGATTGGCTCATCACCTCACCTAACAGTTATTGGTGATAGGTCAATCGATGAGTGGACAACTCTTGTCCAATAATTCTCTAATCATAGTACACCCAAAACTTGATCTCTAATTCATGAAGCTCACCGTATCCGGGATATTGCTCCAATCTTTAGTTAAGCCAAGAACTAGATTCTTGATTGGGTCCCTCACCGTATCCGAAATATTGAGCCCAACCCATCCTCTAATCCGTAGTATCCAATGCCTAATGGACATGGTTGCATCTTCCTGATGCAACTGAGCCACTGTAACCAGTCGAGAACAATCAACCCCGGGAAGGGCCCGCACATCCACAATGGTGGAAGACCTAGACTTAATATTTTCTTAGAGAGATTTGATTTAGATCTCTTTAAACTTGACTTGACATAGTCATAACAATTATGACTAACCTAGTGGCATGGGTCAGCTCAAATTGTTAGCCACCTCAAATCAGAACTGGGTCGACACATATGGTCAGGTAAGTGAGACCGGGGGGAGGGATATGCCATTAACTCGACAAGAATGCATTCGAGTCGAGTAGCTCCCAATTAAAAATCAGTCGGTCGCATTTGCCCAACTTACCTTAGACACCAAATTATCGAACCAGAACTAATTGAGTTAGTCTACAATCCAGGCTCTAACCACTGAGCCAAATTAGGTCTTAACTTGATCGAGTCACATCTAAATGTGATTCGACCTTGACCCAGACTTAATCCTATTAGGCTGGTCAATTATTAGCTTTCATGATCCCACCTAACCAACTCTTGATTCGGTTTGATCAACCGCTAGACCTAATTGAGCTACCCAAGCTCGAACCCAATCTTATGAAAATATCTTAGATCTTAAATTATCAATTTTAGACCTAACTTAATTTCATAAGCTCAATACATTAATTAAGTTTGGGTTCATAAACAAAGCATGTAAAATAAATCTTAGGATTTCAGAATCTAGGGTTTTGCAGAAAAGTAAGTTTTTGATTTCTGATTAAGGATGAACGCGCGACACCCCTACACGTCATATGAACACCCCATTGAATGGAAAGAGAGGAACTTAAAACCCTACTTTATTCTTATGATCGGACGGCCATGAGGAACATCTTAGTCAGAAATATAAATTCAACTACAAAACTAGTTAGATCTAAATTAACATATCATATATACAATTTAAGATCTAACTAATACATACTTTGCATACATCTCATGTATCAAAAATCAATCTAATTAACATGCTTTCAGATCTGATACATCACATGTAATATCTGAAAAAAAAAATTTAAATTGAACTATTCAAAATAAAAACTATTCTAGACAAGTTACTAGAATAATTCTACAACTAGTCTAGGCATGCAACAGATCAATTTTATGAAATAATTAAAATTTTATTTTCTATTTTCTGACCTGATTATAATAATTATAACATCAAAAAAACAGAGAATAAATTATATTTAATTTATATTTTTATCTCATTAAATATAAAACTTAAGACTATTCATGGATTCAATTAATCCTAGTCTAGTTATGCATCTCATGCATGTTAGATCTTCTTAGATTTAATTTTAAATATTTTGATTTTAGATTCTATCATATCTAATGTGATATCTGAAATCATTTAATATCAGATAAATTAAAATTAAAATCAGATCTAAAATAGATTTAAAATAGAGCCAACAACCTGGCTCTGATACCACTTGAAGAAAAAATCACCTTTTTCCTGTAGGATCTTCCAGATTTCATCAAATCTGAGGTAGAATAAATTAAAAATTTTTATCCTATGCTATTTTAGATCTAATGTATATTAAATCTAATTTTATTATGTGATATTTAAAATTTAAAATTAAATTTAAAAGTATGAGAAATATAGACATACCTCAAGGGTAATCTAATTACCCTGTAGATGATCGCAGCACTGCTTGAGGTTCTGATGTAGCCACGCAAGTGCCTGCTCTCTACCAGTATCCACTTAGGTAGGATCTAGAACATCTTCTTCTCACAATTTTATGCTCCAAAAATTAGATCAATATCTGATTTGAAAGTACTTCAGAACTTCTTCTGAAGTTGGAGCAGCAGCCTATCGAAGATGTCCTGCAGCCTTCTGTTTCAGGCGTCACCATGTCTTGTACCTTTTTCAGATGAACGTCCAACTTTTTGGACGTGAAGAGGGGAGAAAGGAGAGAAGGGAGGACATGGAGAAGAGGGGAGGAGGTGGCAACTAATGGGTTTTTTGCATAAAACAAGTTCTATCTCGAAATTCTAGGTGCAGCAGGGTTTATATAGATCATGTATGCTGCGCAGTGCCACATCATTCGACCAATCAGAAAATTTTAATAAATTTTGAAAAAATTTTGATTGGTGGAGTGATGTTATCTGATCACATCAGATAAGAATCTCCATGCTCTCTCCTATGTTGGCACCAACATTGGATAAGCACAAATAAGGTGGCGCCAAAGAGTCCAAGTTTATCAGGACTCTTTGGTTCTTATCCATTTGGGGCACCCACTTAAATCCAATTGAGCTCACACCATAATCTGATTATGGAACCCAATTTGAAGTGGTTTGGATATGTGGACACTCCATAAAAATCCTCCAATGAATCCTCTTCAGTTTAAGACCCATATGTCAACTTTTGACAGATGTCCTAAAATGAAATTGGCAGATGCTAGAAATTAGCAGGTGTTGTCATAAATTCATCTCATGAATTAACACAAGCCTTTTTTGAGCTGGACAAGCTTCAATTAGATTGAGAAAAACTTTTTCAAGATTCTCTAGATGAGCCAGATCATATTTGGCTCAGTAGAGACAGAAAAGATTACACGAGGAGAAAGTTAGGCTCAATCGAGTGCTAGCACAATTTTCTTGAACCTAATTGGATCTTATCCAAATCAATTGGGGTAGCCCAATTGATGACATCTAGATCCTAACCCTTATTTGTGTGACTCAGTTAGATTCAATTCTGTATGATAATGAGACATGTCGTGATCTCATCATCGACATCATCGAAACTCCTTTCGATGGACCAGAACTCTTCTGATTTAGACAATTAGAATGATCGATCATCAAAATCATTCTAATTACTTTCAAAATCTATCAGTGACACCTAGCAGTATATGGTGACAATCCATTAGAACTGAAGATGAACCTCTTGGTGTAGCTACCTATGTGATTGAGTTCCTCTATCATGAGTCCCGACTGAATTAGGGTTAAGGTGAACTCGTCAAACCCAACATCAGACATATGAATCAATCAATCGATCCGAGTCCGATGTGAAACTCCAATGGAAAACTCTTTTCTATTATTTCACTCTGCCATGGCCATGGGCTTAAAGACTCGATCTTTCGATCATCATAGGACTACTCCTCTCATCTACCGAGGTTGATAGATCCCATCTTGATGCGATCTGGTTCCTACAATGGATATGCTACAGCCAACATACACCTCAGGGTTTCGAATGGTTAGGAGATCGAGTTATGGTGTAGTCAAACTATAACACACTCAAGATGAACCATCGATGCACCTCAGGTCAAAAAACTAGACACACAACTGCAGTATCAAGCTAGTCATTGACGAGAAGGTAGACTTCCTTATGACTGCTTGAGGTGGTCACGCTCAGTACTCTCATTCTCAATGAATACCTATACTCTCGCTCCAGTGTCTCCACACCGTAGACTCAAGACTCATCTATCCTAAGGAAGCGATCGTACACCAACCTTCCGGATCGATCACCATCCTCGTGATGATCCTATGGTCAAGAGCAGTTTATGAGTTAGTTATGTAAATTCATGCCTTAAATTTTTAATTCTTAAAAATATGAATTTACATTTCCACTAACTCAAAGGATGTATCATAGACACAATGTATACAATATGATAGAAGAATAATCCTTTTATTCATTTATAGTCAAAATTATAAATTTGCCCTTAGATCTGTATAGGAATGTGTCAGCCGATCTGGCATCTAGGGCACACATCTAACAAGGAGTACTTGAGTCTTGATTGGCTCAAGACATGTTGTCCTCTTTATAGAAGTGGCACCTATCTCTTGGATGGATCAAATAGTCACATCAGTTTGTAATTATGACTAAGGAGCGATTGCAAAGTTAGAAAAATGGCATGCCTCATTTTCCATACAAACCATTAATCGATCGACTGACGCCTCTCTGCTGCTGATGAGGTTATGCCACATGTTGATTATCAGATGGCTAGATGAGATTTAGTATCCGAACGGTTTCAATTACCTACATCTAAAAAAGGAGATAGTGTCTTCTGCCTCCCTTTCGTAGATTTCTAGACTGTTCTACTCCCCTTCTAGTTCTTCACTGTTTCAAGGGCTTTTCGATCGCCAGCAATTTTTTTTTGGATTGTCGCACTCATCTCTTGGGGAATCACCATCTTCTCCTCCTATATTATATCATTGTAGGTTGGTTTTCTTCTTTTCTCTTTGCTTCTTTTTCATTCTTTTAGCTCAACCATCTTCTGTGTCTCTAATAGCAAATTTCGGGAGCTATAGTGAGAACTATTCTTTTGAGTCATCTTCCTCTTCAAGGGAAGCTCCTATCGGTGCAAGTGAAGGGCATGGTGTTGCACCCTCCTTCGCTCCTTCCACGATTAGATCTAGATTAGGTGTAAAGAATTTGAATCGTATTCGCATTCGATATAGAATCCCAACTATCTTTAAATTAGAATCCCTTGGATTAAGCAATAGAGTTAGCAATCCTCCTCTTGGTATGATAAGTTTGTCTGAAGAAGCTTTCAAAGCCAGACTTAGTCTTCCTATCCATCCCTTCATTGTCGAGCTCTTTTATTTTTTCGATCTCTCCTTTTGCTCTGCCATCCCTAACTCCTTCTGTTTCATCATCGATTTTTTCTCTCTCTATTCTAAAGCTGGTGTTCAGCCTTCTCTGTCTCTTTCTCGATCTTTCTATAACGTGAAGAGATGTACCGACAATTGATGATATATCTCTCTCCCAAGGAGGGTATTCGCTTTGATAAGGGGGGCCCTTCCTTCTAGCGTCAATCTATTGCCGCTGAAATCTGGATCACGATCAGAGAGGCTGGAGCGGTGGTGTGTCCTCCTAGAAGAGAAACTTACAAGCAAGTCCTGATCGGAGTTGACTTTAGTGGGGATCCTCCAATGCTCAAGTCAGATAACAGAGGAAATAGATGAGGAGTGTAGAGAGATTATTTCACACGTACCTTAGGGGATCTCCTAAAGATCCTTTTGTAGACTAAGGTTGAAAAATAATTTTGAAAAGTTATGTGGCTGATTTAGATATGATGTGATGAGACTTTCGATCGAGATTAATGAGGTGTTTATTACACCTACCTTTTTTGTTTCGAAGCCAACTGATTGTTGCAGGCATTTTTGAATTTTGAAATGAGGGTAAAGGTTAGATTGGACTAGCTTCTTTCGTTGAGACTTTGACTTGGTTTGATGGAAGTAGGTGCTGAAGGAAAAAGATGACTGGTGAGGGTTGACATATACCTACGGTTGAAGTCAGAGATCGGCCAGTTCAGGTATCCCACTATCTACAGACATTGGATAGATGTTGAATGCCAGTTTCTATGGAGACTAAGATAGGTTTGATACCAAAGTTAGGATTGACTGATCCTAAATGTTCCACTCAAGAAGGTCACTAGGAGTCAAGGATCGTCAGGGGCCGATGCTGGGATTAGGTTGCACCACCAACACTTATACTATCTTATTTCTTTGGCCAAAGGGGAAACATCGCGGCCCCCCCCCCCCCCAACAACAACATCTATATCATCTTTATTTTCAGCCATCCTACCTAATTTTTGCCAAACGTAGGGATATGCTTGGTTAAAGTTTCCCCTAAAAGGAAAATGTACTTTGGGTAGCCTATTTTATGGTCTAAAAGATGGAATTCGATCCCAATCACTTGATGTGTTGCACCCTTAACTCATAGCACCATATCATAGAACTCAAAAAGTTATCCTATTTCAAAAGAAGTGCATCTCAATCAGGCATTGTATAGGCATTACAGCTTTTGGAACTTTGGCATGCCATTCAATTTCTAAATATGATAGATCTTGATCCTGAACTCCATCCGGTCCTCTTCCACTATAGTAAAATGGACAATGGTCGATGCTAATAAAAGCTTTTGGTAATGCTTATAAGCATTGCAAAAGTAACCATCGATGCTTTTAAGAACACCAAAAAGCATCAAAAGGTGAAGCATGGAATTTTTTGTTTGTGATGCTTTTAAAAGGTGTTGGCAAGCTATACTTTCTCAATGCTTTTAAGCATCAGTACATGTCAATGAAAATTACCCACACTTTAAAGCATTGGCAAATTAAAAAATTGCAATGCTATAAAGCATTGGTAATTTTAAAAGAACCACAATGCTTTAAAGCATTGGCAATTTAAAAAAATTGTGATGCTATAAAGCATCAACAGTTTTATTTTTTTAAATAACCAAATGTTATTTATTAAAATTTGTACAAAGCATATAAACATATCCAATATTTTTATAAAAAATTAAATACCAACATAAAATCATAATAAATGCTATGTAACATATATATTTATAAAAGAAATATGATTATAGTATCCATCACATTCATTACAAACTAACAAGAAAATAATAATATATATATATAAAACTAAAGAAAGAGAAAGATAATAAGCTATCACTGATCCGTAGGAGCATGATCATCGTCGGCTCTATAATTGCTAGAACTATCGAGAACCTACAATAAAGGTATAAAGACTTTAATAGCTGAGAATATGAAAATCATAATGTAAATGATTAAACCTATATGGAAATATAGATATAGTGAGATATATATACCTTAAAAGAGTCCACAAATGTCTGCATCATGAATATCAGCTGCCCAATCTGAGTTCTCAAGTTGTATATCATTATATCATAGTTCTACCTCTATGCCTCCATCTGTGCCTCCATCAACACCTTGATCCTATGGGTATCTACATTGTTAGAACACTCTCCCTCATCTTGAGTGTATCGGCTCATGTCAAACAATTGAGTGTGGATGACTCCAACTCCATAACCCCTTATTTGGCTATAATGATTCAGTCCCAATAACTTTTCATCTCCTGAGCCTCAACATGATGAGTGGCCTCCATAGATGTTGAGGACTCGCTGACATGCTCTACAACAGGTGATAAAACTCTCTCTTATATTCAAGAGAAAAATATATCATAATGTTACACTTAAAAATAACACTATAAATCATTGCACCAAATGATTATTAATACATACAAATATATCTCTCAACTCCTAACTAACAAAACTATCATCTCTATGGATATGAGTCATCCTATAGAACTCCACCTCACCAAGCTCCCTCCCATTATCATCCATCTATAGAAAAAATAAATTTTACAAAATATATGGTTTATGATACATCATAGGTGATACAAGACACTTATCATATATTTAGTATGATATGTGATAGATGATACATCATATATGGTTTAATAAATATTAAAATATCAATTTTAATTGATGAATGCTAAGAGTTTCGATAAAACTTGTAAATCTCATGATTCATGATATGGAGTTTTATTAAGAGGTATAAGTGTATGTATATACATTAATTAATCTAAGAGTTTGTAATATGCCAAAGAGTTTGGAAAAAACACACAAATTCTTGTCTGCATCATGCATAGCTCTTGAACCTTGATGTAATATGCCAAACACCTATAGCTCTACCAATATTAGAAATACCTACAAAATAAAGTAAATAGTGTGATATATATTGCATATATATATAATCTGTTGCCTAAAAAGGTAGCAATCCAAGAGGGAGGGTGAATTAGGTTCTCTAAAAATTTTAACTAATTTAAAATCTAAATAAGTATGTGCTTCAAGTTAATCCATCTAATGTGATTGTGATGTGTTCAATATATGCAGCAATAGAATCAAGATATAAGAAAGGCTATGCAAGAGTTAAAATAAGGTAAAGCTAGAAATAAAAGTAAGAAAAGAAAGCACAAAGAGGCACAACACAAATACAATTAAATTTGTAGTGGTTTGGTACAATCCCGCATCTATGTCCACTCCTCAAGATCTCCTTGAGAATTCTATTATAATCTTTCTGATTACAGCATGTTTATTTTATCCGAACTTATAAATAAATTCAGTTGATTTTTTAGGATCACCAACTATAACCTATATACTAATTATCTTTTGGACTCACAATCAATCTAATTGGTTTTATGGGCTCATCAATTAAAATCTATAAAGTCCAATTTCGGGCTTGAACGAACCTAAACTCTAAATTTTTTTTCTCCAAAAAATATTGTAAAAAAAATAAAATATAAAAATATAAAATTTTAGCACAAATATAATAGAAAATGAAAACTCTTTCTAGATTAGAGAAAGTCGATGAAGAATTGCTCTTTTGATGCTCAATTTTTCTTCTTTGATGCTTAGCAGGATATTATTGATGATGGAAAAGGTTGTTCTTGAAAGCTCACTAAAATCTGTGCATAAAAATCTTCTCTTTTTCTCTTCTCAGAGATGTTCAATAAAGCTCTCACAAATTGATTGATTTCTCTTTTCAATCCTCTCTTGTTGCTTTCCAATTAATTCTCTAGCCTTTAAAAGGCTTGAAAGTTTTCTAAGAATGAGTCTTGGCCATTGGAAGAGTTGAAATAGCTATTAGAAGCAAAAACTAGTTATTAGAAGTAGTACAAAAAACTAACCATTAGTGTAGTCCCATGCCTAGAGTCGACTCCAATTCCTCAAGGGTTGACTCCAACTATCCACGAGTCCACTCGATCTCCATATGAGTCAACTCGGCCATGTAGGGTTTCAAGGTGGGCATGCACAGTGGAAACATAATGGATTTCAAAATTTTAATAAATTTTAAATATTAAACCCTTAAACCAGTATCTCCTTGATGATTAACAATCATATATAACATAAATTCAAGATTAAATTTAAGTTATAGAAGAATACCTGCAGCGCTTAATCCAAATTTCGACAGAACCTCCACCAGGCGCCCATATATTCGCCCTCCAACGGTGGTCCATACAGGGTTATGATCAGGACACCAACTCTTTAAGATGATTCTTCCTCTAAAATTCTCACTCTGAGAATTTTTTTGAACACCAGGACCTCAAGACCCTCTTCCTTTTCTCCTAGCCTTCCTATCCCTACCTTTCTTCTCTCCTTGTCTTCCTTAATTCTCTTCCTAGACTCTTGTCCTAAAATCGGGCTTGTCCTTTCTATTTTTGGACTTGTCCTAACAAGAGAAGGAAGAGACTAATTGAACAATAGGGAGAAGATATTAGAGAGAAAGGAGGAATTGAAAATCTGAATGAATCCAATCCCCCGGTGCATCCCCTTTAAATACTTAACGATGGGTTGCCTTCGAAAATTTTTTGTGCCCCTTCCACGCACCATCTCACATCCATCAAAAATATCACACCTCCTGATAAACTCTCATACCCATCTGAAAGTTTTTGACATATGGAAATTATCAGAAAAAAATCCAAGAGACGCTTCATGCAGAAGCACTCTTCGAAATATTTTTCTCGATGATTCTTTGATGCATCACGCAACTTCCCATGGAATAATTTCTTTTCACTACATATCAATATAATTTTATCCATCCAATGGCCAAAAATTAATACACTGACATAAGAATGTCATGAAAAAAAATTCAGATTAAGAAGTGGCATGACAAATGGGTTAGAGTCCTTCACAAGTTGGACTCTTGGTCAGGTGCATGGATCAGGCTGACAGGATTTCTAACTTCAATGAATTTTTACAATTAAACCAGAAGGAATTTTAACTTCAAAAAAATTTTTTATGCTTAAAATAAAGTTAAAAATCATTAAAAAAATTATTTCATTGTGGAACATAGGATAAGCTTAAGGATGAGGCATCCCATCTCATGGGACGCAAAAGTTATTTCTGCACACAAAAACTGCACCCATGCACAAGAAAAATTCTTGACTTGTAGAGACTTGGTTTCCTAGCTCCAAATTTTTGGTACATATATCCAAGGACTGAACCAACTCAAACACAAAATTTATTTAAATTAATTTAGCTTTAATTAGCTCAATCTGGAATCAATTTTAAACCCGATTAGAAACAAGGAGCTAGTTTTTTGCAACATGTGCTAGCATATCAATTTTACAAACATGATCTAATCCAATTAGACCCCTGATCAATATCCTTTTTGTGTGACCCATTGAGTTCCACATCTAGTCAGCAATAGGTCCGAGTTCAAGTTGATTTGATTTGATTAGAATTTAATCTAACCGATCTAGATCCAATCGAGCTAACCCAATTTCAGCAATTAGAACTCTTTCTAATTGATGATTGAATTAAACTCTTTAATTCGATCAAACCCATAAGACAAGATTGGTGTCTAACAATATATCATGTCTACCTAAAAAATATAAAATTTTTGATAGAAATATCAAAAATATCCTTCAGTGGAAAGTTACCGTGCAATTTGATCCTGCGATCTCCCTGCACCCCAAATATGACTCTGGATATGGAATGATGTCAAATCCAATATCATACTCATATTTCTCTCAATCTTATATGATGATTCAATTAATAAAATATTAAAAACTCTTTTTAATTTTTATTCTACTTTGATCAAAAGCTTCCTAAATTATCAATCGATCAGAACAAGTAGGATGCGATTTTCTCTTACCAGGAGTGATCGATTCCATGTTGACCTACTCACAACCTCCATACACATTCTACCATATTTAGAATATCCTGTACATGACTAAGTTATGAATGAGTATGAACCAAAAATATGAATTCATGTATACAAGGTTCTATGGTAGTCTCAAGTCAAAGGATTACATGCACAACTCCCACTATTAGAAAATATCTCTTGATAGATAAGTAAATTTCATAAGATGTTTCTTAAGTCGGATCAATTCAGTGAACTCTCTAATGAGCACCCACTTCCTTATATTAGTGTCTCACACAAGTGGCATATGAGATCTGCCACCTTCTCCATCAAGCATACATAGAAAGTGCTAATCTATCCGGAACATTGATCCCCTACTCAATGCTCCTATGACTAGGAATATTCTAAATCAGAATTTTTAAGATTTTAGGTCTCATAGGTATGATCTCATCATAATCCTAAATTTATTTTCTTGATTTATGAAGTTCATCATAATCATTACTAAATTAAGATGCAGCATATGATGAAAAATACCTTTTATTATTTAAAAAGTCAGTACATAAGTCTGGAAGATTACAAGAAAAATCCATCAAAATACAAATTTCGATTGGTTTGTAGGACATATTTCTTTTAATCTCCCACTTGCACTAAAGCCAATTGCACTTATATTTTATCCTCATACAATCGAGATGACGATCGAACTGCTGCTGTGGTAGAGCCTTAGTGAATGGGTCTGCTATGTTATTCTTTGTTTCTACTCGTTCAATGACAACATCTTATCTTTTGATTATTTCACAAATAAGATGGAAGCGTCTTAGAATATGTTTGGATTTATGATGAGACCTTGGTTCCTTTGCTTGAGCAACTACTCCAATATTATCACAGTAAAGTGGTACTGGATTCTTAACTCAGGAATGACATCCAACTCAGTGATGAACTTCTTCATCCAGACAGCTTCCTTGATGGCTTCACTTGCAGCTATATATTCTGCCTCAGTGGTTGAGTCAGCTATAGTCTATTGTTTGAAATTTTTCTAACTAACAGCTCCATCATTAAGAGTAAAGACATACCCTGAAGTAGACTTGCTATCATCAGGGTCTGATTGAAAACTAGAGTCAGAATAACTTTCTAGTTTTAAATCAGATCCTCCATATACCAGAAAAATATCTTTAGTCCTTCTTAGGTACTTAAAAATATTTTTTACTGCTTTCCAATGATCCTCTCTTGGATCAGTCTGAAATCTACTAACTATGCCTAAGGCATAGGCAACATCAGGCCTAGTACATAGCATAGCATACATGATCGACCCTACTGCCGAAGTATAGGAAACAGAACTCATTCTATTTCTCTCTTCCAGTATTTTAGGAGACATCCTTTTAGAGAGATGTATGCCTTGACTCATGGGTAAATAACCTCTTTTACTTCCATCCATGCTAAACCTCTTTAGCTCTAAGTCTATGTACCTGGATTGGGACAAGCCTAACATCTTCTTAGATCTATCCCTATAGATCTTTATACCTAGTATATAGGATGCTTCACCCAAATTCTTCATGAAAAACTTACTTGATAGCCATGTCTTGACTGATTATAACATTGGGATATCATCCCAATAAGAAGTATGTCATCCACATATAAAACTAAGAAGACAATGGCACTCCACTAGTCTTCTTGTATACACAAGGTTCATCCATATTTTTGATAAAGCCAAACTCTTTGACTGTACATCAAATCAGATGTTCCAACTCCTCGAGTCTGTTTTAATCCATAAATAATTTTTAAGCTTGCATACCTGATTTTCTCTCTCTTTGAGACAAATCCTTCTGGTTGAGACATGTAAACCTCTTCCTCAAGATAACCATTAAGGAAGGCGGTCTTCACATCCATTTGCCAAATCTCATAATCATGGTATGCTGCTATTGCAAGCATAATTTGTATAGATTTGAGTATGGCAATAGATGAAAATATTTCATCATAATCAATACCCTATTTTTGCCTGAAACCTTTAGCTACTAATCAGCTTTATAGGTTTCAACTTGGCCATCGCTCCAATCTTTTTCTTATAGACCCATTTGCATCCAATAGGGGTCACACCCTCTGGTGCATCAACCAAAGTCCCACACTTGGTTGGAATATATGGAGTCCATTTCGGATTTCATAGCCTCCAGCCATTTGTCTGAGTCCTTCTTATGATAGCTTCCGTATAGGTCAAAGGTTCATCATTCTCAATGATGTGGGCTTCATTATTCTCAATAATGAACCATACCTCATAGATGCATTCCACACCCTATCTAACCTTCGGAGAGAGGTGTACTTTATGTTTGTACTTTATTAATGGATATTTTTGGTTGAGGATCATCTTGTGCTTGCATTTGTAGGTCTTGAACTTCTCCAAGTTCAATTTTCTTCCCACTGCCTCTTTCTAGGATAAACTCTTTTTCTATAAAAGTGGCATATTTACTGACAAACACCTTATATTCAGTAGGATGGTAAAAGAGGTATCCTATACTCTTTTTAGGATAACCTATAAACAAGCATTTATCTGCCCCAGCACTCAGCTATGTCTCAAATTTCTTTT